>NC_063188.1:27889932-28189932 GCF_023159225.1 Perognathus longimembris pacificus
CTGTTATGAGCCAGCCACTAGTGCTTGGCCCACCTTCTTCTTTTAAGTAATCCTTTAGTTTAATGTTCTTTGCTTATGCATATCAATAATTTTATATGTATAAATGTATACACATATCCATGAATATGTGTCATTTATATCTAGCTAGTTTGAGTTGGGGGGTTGTCTTACAGGTCTTGCTGAGGTCCTTGAGGATTCATTGCCCCTGTAGTCTCAGCTTCCTGTCCATGAACAGATTTTGATTTCCCAAGTTCCAAATTCAACGGTTCCAGTTCCTCTCTGTCTGGGACAAATGGAGGCTCTTTCCGGTTTGGCTGCCCCCTTGTGGTTTGTAGAGGAAGGGCAGGCTATCAAACAATCCCTGAAATCCACCTGCCCACTCTGCTGCCTGAATGTGTTTTGTAATGATTGTAGGGCAAATACATCATCATACATGGTTAGGGTGAACAGGAACCTCAGCTTCTATTTCAAGTAAAAATATTTCTCATAGGAGTACTTTTATTTCCCAGCAAAGTCAGTCAATTCACCTAAAGGTGTGTGTGTGTGTTGTGTGTGTGGGGTGTGTGTGTGGGGTGTGTGTGTGAGGTGTGTGTGTGTGTGTGTGTGTGTGTGTGTGTGTGTACGCATGCATGTGCTGGTCCAAGGGCTTGACCTCAGGGCCTGCACACTGTTCCTGAACTTTTGTAATTAAAAATAGCACTCTACCACTTGAGCCACAGCACCACTTTCGGTTTTCTGGAAGTTAATTGGAGCTAAGAGTCTCATGGATTTTCCTTCCCAGACTGGCTTTGAACTGAAATCCTCAGATCTCAGCAGCCTGAGTAGCTAGGATTACAAGTGTGAGCCACCACTGCCCTGTTTATTTCTTGATTCTTAAAGTAAATGTGGCATCTTCTCTTTTTTTCCTTTTGCCAATCCTATGGCTTAAATTCAGGGCCTGGGCACATTCCCTGAGCCTTTTCTCTCAAATCTAGCACTCTACCACGTGAGCCACAGTGCCACTTCCGGTTTTCTGGTGGTTAATTGGAGATAATAGTCTCAGGGACTTTGCTGCCAGAGATCCCTTTGAACTAGGATCCTCAGATCTCAGCATCCTTTGAACTAGGAACCGCAGATCTCAGCATCCTGAGTGGCTAGGATTACAGGCATGACATGGATACCCTACCACCTTCTTCCTCTCGCTCTCTGTCTCTCCTCTCTCTCTGTCTCTCTCTCTTTCTCTCTGTCTCTCTCTGTGTCTCTCTGTCTCTGTCTCTGTCTCTCTCACTCTCCTTTTAGTATTTCAGCACAATGACTATGGAGTATGGGCTGGGGTTTTTAACTGTGGGGTTCAATTTTAAATAAACCAGAACTATTTTGCAATTTGTCCACTAGATGGCAGGCCTTCCCCAGTGTGAGGGTACCGTGAAAGCAATCTATGTACAGCATTCTGATCACATTGTTTAATCCCAGACAAAGCAAAAGGAAGTTACCAAGTTTTGCTGAAAGCAACGTTTTTTTAAAAAAATTTATTGTAAAAGTGATGTACAGAGGGATTTCAGTTACTTAAGTCAGGTAATGAGTACATTTCTTTTTGAACAGTGTCACCCCTTCTCTTGTTTTCTCCCAGTTTTTTCTCTCCCACCCTCAGGTTCCACAGTTGTAGAGTTCATTTTCAACATAGTGTTTAGTGACTATCACTGCTGAATTGGTTCACCCTTTGTACCACTGTTTCTGTGCTTCCCCTCCCCTCCCCAAATCAGATAAACTTACATACAAGATAAAAGGTACAGAAATACAAAACAGTGACAAAGGGGAAAAACAGAAAAAAAAATCTCTTTCTTGAAGTTCATTATGATGAGCACCATTTTAAATGGTCATATGTAGATAGCCATTGAGCCTTTGTGATCCTCTGGTAAGAATATCCTCCTTTGGTCTTCCTGTCTAATTGTTTATAGGGTCTTGTTTCATTTATCACGTCCAAGTAATTTTTTGTCTTTTACTATCCATTGTATTTACTTATAGATTTATAGATATATTCTAATTACTACAGTGAGGAAAACTAAACAACCTATGTTTCTTTGGGTCTGGCTTACTTCACTTAGTATAATTTTTTCCAAGTCTTTCCATTTCCTTACGAATGGGACAAGTCATTCTTTGTGATGGAAGCATAGAATCCATTGTGTATATAAACCACATTTTCTTAATCTTTTTGACCACTGAGGCCATCTGGGATGATTCCATATCTTGGCTATGGTAAACAACGCTGCAATGAACATGGTTATGCTAGTAGCTTTAGTATGGCCTGGTTTGTGGTCAATTGGATAAATGTCCAGGAGTGGAATCGCTGAGCCATAGGGAAGCTTTATGTTCAGTCACTTAAGGAACCTCCATATTGCTTCCCGGAATAAGTTTACATTCTCGACAACAGTAGTGTTCCCTTTTGGTCACATTCCCTTCCACCATCTGTTATTATTAGTTTTCTTGGTAATGGCCATTCTAACTAGATGAGGTAGAATCTCAGTGTTGTTTTGATTTGCATTTCTTTTATGTTAAGCTTCTCTTCACGTGTCTATTTGCCATTCTTACTTCTGAGAAATCTCTCTTTAAGTCTATAGCCTATTTACTAATTAGGCTTCTGTTTCTTTGGGGATTTGATTTGGTGGGTTTAATTTTTTGAGCTCTAAGTATATTTTAGATATGAGGCCCATGTCTGATGCATAGCTAGTAAAGATCTCCCATTCTGTGGGCTTTCTATTTATCTTGATACCTATGTGCTTTGCCACGTAGAAGCTCTTCAGTTTGATACCATCCCATTTATCCAGCCTTTTTATGATTGTTGAAAGCAACTCTTCCTGTATAGTTTTTTTTGCAATTTTATCAAATTTATTCTCATTTGATAGGTAAGCAAATGTATTTTTCTGCCAATCATGGGGCTTGAACTCAGGGTATGAGTGATATCCCTCAACTTTTGTGCCCAAGGGTAGAGCCCTCTACCACTTGTACCACAGCTTCACTTCTGGCTTAATTGGAGGGATAAGAGTCTTGTGGAAACTTTCCTGCCTCAGCTGGTTTTGAGCTGTGATCCTCAGATCTCTGTCTCCTGAGTAGCTAGAACTACAGGCCTGAGCCACCGTAGTAACACACAGCTAAGCAAATGTAGTTTTGATCATCTAGATTTATTTCATAATGGTAAACATATCCTTATTTCTACACTTAAAAAATTCTTCCAAGGGGCTGGGGATATAGCCTAGTGGCAAGAGTGCCTGCCTCGGATACACTAGGCCCTAGGTTCGATTCCCCAGCACCACATATACAGAAAAAACGGCCAGAAGCGGCGCTGTGGCTCACGTGGCAGAGTGCTAGCCTTGAGCGGGAAGAAGCCAGGGACAGTGCTCAGGCCCTGAGTCCAAGGCCCAGGACTGGCCAAAAAAAAAAAAATTCTTCCAAGGAAAACCACTGTAGTAGAGAAAGAGATATGAGAATTTGATTGGAAATACAGGGCAAATTCTGAGGCTATACTTTTGTATAAAAATATTTTTCAAAAGATGCCTCTAGAAATCCTTAGCAAACTTGCTGAACATGGGTCATCTCAAGCAGAACTGATTCAAATTTCTTCTTCGAGCAATTCTTCACTGTTAAGCCCTTTCAGGAGTTTCATGCTAAATACTTTGCACTCCTTCCAGGGATGATATAGATGTGTTACAATTCTTGTGTGTGTTGGGGGTGAGGTGCAGTATGAACTCTGGGCCTGGGTGCTCTCACTGAGCTTTTTTGCTAAAGGCTAACATTTTACCAGTTTGAGCCACAGCTTCGCTTCTGGTCTTCTGGTGGTTAATTGGAGATAAGAGTCTCATGGACTTTGCTGCCTGGCTGATTTTGAACTGCAATCCTCAGATCTCAGCCTCCTGAGTAGCTAGGATTACAGACATGAGCCACCAGCATCTGGCCTATTTCTTGTTTTGAGAAGACAAAGTCAGAAAAGACAAAGGAGTGAACTGAAAGTGAAGAGGAGGAAACGAGTGCTGAGCACATAAAAAGAGGCAGAAAGTGTAGTGCATTGTGGCACTGTCCTGGTACAACCTGGAGATGGGTACAGTTGTTGCTAGGGTCAACAAACTCCAAAAACATCTCTGTAACGAGATAAGTGTGTATATTATGGCTAGAATTTCAAACCCTGACAATCAAGGTTTGAAGCCAGTTGGGGCAAGATCTGATCTCCACTAATAAAAAGCTGGAAGTAGAGCTGTGGTTCAAGTGGTAGATCATTGGCCTTAAATGAGAAAGCTCAGGGACAGAGTGCAGGCCCCGAGTTCAAGCTGCAGAACTGGCCTATACACAAAAAATTCAGTATCCTACAAAATTGAGCAAAGTGAGGGGTTGGAGGTGTGGCTCAGTTGGTAGAGTGCGAAAGTGTCAGATACTGAGTTTGAGTTTCTGCCTCAGATCCAAAAAAAAAAAGAAAAAAGGAAAAGTAGGGGAAGCAGTAGGTTGGGAGGAGTGAGACTATTGAAAGGGGTAACATTGATCATGACCCATTGTATGCATAAACTGCTTTGCTGAATGGTGATGTTCGTCATTGCTGTAGTCTACACAATATTCATGTTCAGTCTTTATTAAGACATAAGTACAGTAAGTATAATCTTAAATTTCCCTTGATCTTTTCCTGTCACAGAGGTAGCTTTGGGTGATGGTTTGTGAGATTGTTCATGTTCAACAGGGGATGTCACAGCCTAGCTGTGAGCACAGGTACTCCTTGTATTAACACCAAAGCCTGGATGACAGTTTCAGGCTTATCTTATTCCTGGTTGGTAAGGGGTCACTGGCTCTTCTCAGCCTCTCTCTCTCTCTCTCTCTCTCTCTCTCTCTCTCTCTGTGTGTGTGTGTGTTTGTGTGTGTGTGCGTGTACACGTGCCAATCCTGTGCTTGAATTTGGGGCCTGGTATCTCTGAGCTTTTGTGCTCAAGACTAGTGCTCTTCCAGTTGAGCCACAGGTCCACTTTTGACTTTTTGGTGGTTGATTGGTGACAAGAGTCTCACAGACTTTCCTGCCTGGGTTGTCTTTGAATCATATTGCTCAGATCTCAGCCTCTTGAATAGCTATGATTACAGGTATGAGCCACCTGTTCCTGGCTCTTCTCTGCTGGCCAAGGACAGATAGTCAGCTCATAGTAAATTCATCCATGACATCCAGATTTTCACCAGAGCCAAGATTTTTGTTTATCAGCTACTTGGAGAGAATGTAGTCTTAAATTGGAAGTTTCATTTGCTTTCTGTTTCTTTGCTGTAGGCTGAATTTTTATGGAATCCTCCCACTTGATGATAACAACAGAACAGCATTTAAGATATAGGATTCAGGAAACACATCCCAAAATATGACTGTAGTCAGTCACATTATGCTACTCTAAAATAGGTTTCTTTGGCATAAGGGTTATTTTAAACTGATTTTTTGGGGGTGGGGGGTTGGGGGAAACAGAAGGCCTGGGAGAAGCTGTCAAAAGAGAATTTCCTCTTTGGGGACTAGAAGTATAGGTCAGTGGTAGAGTTCATGCTTAGCATGTACAAGCCCCTGAGTTCAATCCCTCAGTCCTCCCAAAGTTACCCTTTTGTGAGAAGCATTTTTATCTATAAAGGAACTTACTGTTTGGAAGAATATATCTCTCTGAGCCTGGAAGACAAATGTGACTCTAAATCACATCAGACTCTTACCAAGGGAGAAGGCAGAGCTGACCCAATTTACATCACAAACTGATTTTTTTAAAGTTCACTCTTGAATCTATTGATTTTGTTGTCAATAGGTCCATCAAGGACTATGTGATTGTGGATCACCATCTTGGTTGGATTTAGACTAACATGTTTACTTTCACAGTTGAGGTTGTGTTACTTATGACTTTTTAAAAAATCAGTCATGAGGTATGTTTTAGATCCTGTTAGCCAATATTATTATCCCTATTAAGAGAACTGCAACTTACATAATATTGAAATTGACTAAGGCTTGGGTATACTCAGACATAAATTCTTTTTTTTTCCCCTCAGATTACCGGGATTAGAGGAATGCACTACCACACCCAGCCATACATACCTTAAACAACGAAGTTCTTCAATTGCCTTTCAGGAAAGGCTTCTAAAATGCACCTGAAGGGTTGGAACCATTTTTTTTTTTTTGGCCAGTCCTGGGCCTTAGACTCAGGGCCTGAGCACTGTCCCTGGCTTCTTCCCGCTCAAGGCTAGCACTCTGCCACCTGAGCCACAGCGCCCCTTCTGGCCGTTTTCCATATATGTGGTGCTGGGGAATTGAACCAAAAGCTTCATGTGTAGGAGGCAAGCACTCTTGCCACTAGGCCATATTCCCAGCCCGGAACCATTTTTTTAAATGTGCACAGAAACAGCTCAGGCAGTCAATGATTTTTTGACACCATAAGCTTGACATCTCCAATGTACAGCCTAACTACCAGAAAAAGAAGTATGTGGCCTATGAAGGGCATGCTGACTATTTATACTTGCACACAAGTACCCCAAATCTCCTACTTCAGTTATCCAATCAACAGGCAACTTATCCCCTCTCCCTTCTATACATCACTCCCCCTTCCACAAACCAATCAAGGAGGCAGATTTGAGCTCTTTTTTGATTCCTATCCTCTCCTTAAAAAACAGACTACCATGGTATTGGCTTCTATGAACACTGGGCAGAAGCCCTTAGCCAATGTCATTGTGTATGAAAAGGGACTGAAAAAAAAGAGCCTCTTAGAACATTCAGTCACATTTGCTTGCAAGGCTTTTGTTCCTGTCAGTGTCCTACATTTAATATTTTTATAAGAGTGTTTAACTGGAAACATTATCTCTCAAAATTCCTGGACTTCATTGGTTCAAAATCATAGCTAACCTGTCTCTGCTACTGTAGCTGAAACCATGGAGCATTTTTGCAAACATCTGCATTTTAAAAATGATTATTTTAGATAACAGCAAGGGATCTGAGTTCTGGCTTTTTTTTTTTTTTTTTTTTTTTTTTTTTTGCCAGTCCTGGGCCTTGGACTCAAGGCCTGAGCACTGTCCCTGGCTTCTTTTTGCTCAAGGCTAGCACTCTGCCACTTGAGCCACAGCACCACTTCTGGCCATTTTCTATATATGTGGTGCTGGGGAATCGAACCCAGGGCTTCATGTATACAAGGCAAGCGCTCTTGCCACTAGGCCATATTCCCAGCCCCCCCCTTTTTTTTTTGCCATCCTGGGCCTTGGACTCAGGGCCTGAGCACTGTTGCTGGCTTCGTTTTGCTCAAGGCTAGCACTCTACCATTTGAGCCACAGCGCCACTTCTGGCCATTTTCTATATTATGTGGTTCTGGGAATCCAACCCAGGGCTTCATGTATACGAGGCAAGCACTCTTGCCACTAGGCCATATTTCCAGCCTTTTTTTGTTTTGTTTTGTTGTTTTCTTTGTTTTTTTTTTTTTTTTTTTTTTTTTTTGGCCAGTCCTGGGGCTTGGACTCAGGGTCTGAGCACTGTCCCTGGCTTCTTTTTGTTTTTGTTTTTTTTAAATATTTTTAATTTTTTTTAATTTTTTAAAGTTTTTATTATAAAACTGATGTACATAGAGGTTACAGTTTCATACGTTAGGCATTGGATACATTTCTTGTACTCTTTGTTACCTTGTCCCTCATACCCCCCTCCCTCCCCCCTTTTCTCTCCCCCCCCCCCCCGGAGGTGTTCAGTTCACTTACACCAAACAGTTTTGCATGTATTGCTTTTGTAGTTGTTTCTCTTTTTTTTACCCTGTGTCTCTCAAATTTGGTATTCCCTTTGAATTTCCTACTTCCAATACCCATAAACACTGTTTCCAATATACTCAGATAAGATTACAGCGATAGTGTAAGTACAACCACAGGAAGGTGATACAAGAACATCATCAATAATAAAAGCTACAGATAAACATAGGACGTTGAAAGTAGTTACAACTGTGATATAACAATTGTTTCCACAACATGGAGTTCATTTCTCTTAGCATCATCTTATGTGTTCATAAGGGTATAGCTATTGGGCCTTGTGATGCTCTCCTGTGACTTGCCTAAACCTGTACTAATTATTCCCAATAAGGGAGACCATAGAGTCCATGTTTCTTTGGGTCTGGCTCACTTCACTTAGTATAATTTTTTCCAAGTCCTTCCATTTCCTTACAAATGGAACAATGTCATTCTTTCTGATAGAGGCATAAAATTCCATTGTGTATATGTACCACATTTTCCTGATCCATTCATCTACTGAGGGGCATCTGGGTTGGTTCCAGATTCTCGCTATGACAAATTGTGCTGCGATGAACATTGTTGTGCTGATGGCATTACTGTGATTTTGTTTGTGGTCTTTTGGATAGATACCCAAAAGTGGGGTTGCTGGGTCATAGGGGAATTCCATGTTTAGCCTTCTGAGGAATCTCTGAACCAGGAATCTCTGAACTCAGGGTCTGAGCACTGTCCCTGGCTTCTTTTTGCTCAAGGCTAGCACTCTACCACTTGAGCCACAGCGCCACTTCTGGCGTCTAAACCATTTTGATGTCCAGGACTAATTTAAAGCCACATATTTACTAGCAATATAAAATGTTTTCTTGCCAGGGGTTGGTGGTTTACACTTGTAATCCTATTCAGGAGGGTGCCATCTGAGGATCATGTTTCAAAGCCAGCCCAGGCAGGAAAGTCGAGGAGACTCTTATCTCCAATTATCCGCACAAATAAGCTGGAAGTAGAGCTATGGCTTTAATGATATCAAGGCTTGAGGGGAAAAACTCAGGGACAGTGCCTGGGCCCTGAGTTCAAGCCCCAGTACCAGCACACACACACACACACACACACGCACGCATGCACACGCACACACACAAATGTTAGATATAAGCTATTGTGCCATCAGTTTCCAAAGAGAATATATTTACTTAACTATGGCTATAACTGTTAGAGCACTTATCTAGCATTCATGAGGGTTTGGGGGTTGATCCCCAGCACTATTAAAAATATATCATTATCAACATTGCAAAGCATACTAAATTCATTGATAAAGTTGCAGTTGATTAAAAAATAGAGGTGCAGAGCAAGCACAAAGCCCTAAGTTCAAACCCCAGTACCACCTAAAAAACAACAACAAAAAAACAAAATCTCCACCTCCACAACTAAAAACTTCCACAATGCAAAATATTGTAGTAATACTCCTTTTAGCCAGCAGATGGAGGTGTTTGCTCATTTCTGTGGCTGAGGCAATTGTGTCTCACTTTATTAACAGAGGTACACTTTTGGACATTGGTGCTTTCTGAAATTGTTTATGTTCATAGGAGAACAACAACTAGTACTGAGTGTCAAACCAGATCTGGAATGTCAAGGATAATTATTCCTCTTGTTCTCATCACCGGTATTAAACTCTACTAAAGGAAATTGGTGATTTCTATGCTTTCATGCTAGGCAAGCACTCTCTGCCCCTGGTGCTACATACAGTACCAACACCACGTCTTAATGACTCATACCTGTAATCTTAGCTACTCAGGAGGCTAAGATGTGAGGATCATGGTTCAAAGCCATTCCAGTCAGACTCTTATCCCCAGTTAACTACCAAAAAGCCAGAAATGGAGTTGTGACTGAAATGATTGAGTGCGCTACCAAAAACCTCAGGGACTGTGCCAGTCCCTGAGTTTAAGCCCCTAGACCAGCGCCCCCCACCCTGACTAAAAAGACATTCTCTAAACAAAAGAGAAACTGTATGCTAAGGGCACTAGGACTTCCAGAAGTAGCAAAGCACAACAGGATGGATGGAATCCTAGTAAAGTGCAAATTAAAGCATCATCTAAAGGGATACACCGGGTTTACAGAGTAATTACTCAAGATATTTATCTTTCCCAAAAGCCTGGCATTGTGGAACTAGATTATAATCCCTGTACTCAGGCTGAAGCAGGATGATTGTGTTTCAGGTCTGCTGGACTACTTATTGACACTATTTTAAAAGCAAATAAATAAGCAACCAAAGAATAATCTTCATGTATTTAAAAGGCAGACAGAAGAGGCTAGGCATTTGCTCAGGGGTGGCACTGATGATTAACATGCAGGAGGCCCCTGGGGTCCATTCACGGCACAGGAAGAAAATAGAGAAGGGTGAAATGATCAAAATGGATGTGACGTTTCTGTATTTTACAATGGTAAAATATTGGTCACGCATAGAGTGCTAGACAAAGCTTGTCATCTCAAGCTATGAGGGATGCTGAGATCAGGAGGATCACAGTTTAAGACATGACTTCAGGGACTGGCGATATGGCCTAGTGGCAAGAGTGCTTGCCTCATATACATGAAGCCCTAGGTTCGGTTCCCCAGCACCACATATATAGCAAACGGCCAGAAGTGGCACTGTGGCTCAAGTGGTAGAGTGCTAGCCTTGAGCAAAAAGAAGCCAGGGACAGTGCTCAGGCCCTGAGTCCAGGGCCCAGGACTGGCAAAAAAAAAAAGACATGACTTCGGGGGAGGGACTTCCTAAAAGTCACTGGATGCAGTGACTTTTGCCTGTTATCCCAGCTCTGTGGGAAGTGGACACTCAGGAGGAGCATAGCTTCAGGTTAGCCATAGTTGCTGATAAGAGATTATAGCATTTAAGAGAGAAACATGGATAAGTATGTAAAATTCAAGGCAGAAGACAAGTCATGAGATGAGCTTGGGGCCTGACATGGCTCAGGAATAAATTCATCCCTCGCTTAGGACACAGGAGAGATAACACACACATGTGCACACATCCAATGGCCTTATCAGTTACCATGATGTTTATAGAATCTTATTTATAAAGCCATTTCAGCATTTTAAAAATCCATCAAATAACATTTTTTCTTTTCTTGTATTTCATTATTTTTTTAGTGTTTTTTCAAAAGTACTTGTCAAATTCGTCTGCATGTGTGTGTGTGTGTGTGTGTGTGTGTGTGTGTGTGTGTGTATGTGGTACTAGTTAGCTAGGCAAGTGTTCTACCACTTGAGCCACACCTCTAGCCCTATCATTCTTTCTTTTGTCAGTCCTGGGACTTGATCTCAGGGCCTGGGTGCTGCACCTGAGCGTTTGTGCTCAAGGCTAGTGCTCTACTACTTCAGCTATAGCTCCATTTCTGAGTTTGGGGGTAGTTAATTGGAGATAATTGTGTCATGGACTTTCCTGCCCAGGCTGGCTTTGAACCACAATCCTTAGATCTCAGCCTCCTGAGTAGCTTAGATTGCAGGTATGAGCCACCAGTGCTGATGTCTATCAATCATTCTTATTGTATGTCTTTGGGACTGGTAGCATGTTTTGAAAGGCCTTTTAAAAATTTCAGCCTACAAATACAGACTCTAATTCTGATACTATGTAGTCCAAGCTGGCCTCAAACTAGTAATCCTCTTGCCTCAGCTACTCTGAAGCTGGGATTATAGGTGTGTGCAATCACAGCTAGCTAAAGTATTTTATACTATGACCATGTAATTAGATCCTCAAAGGGCTGTACTTATTATTTATCACACACAAGTTTAAAACCATAAATCAGCAGTTGTCAAGCAGGGATGTTTCTGTGCCTCAGGGGCCAATAGGCCATGGCTTGAGATAGGCACACACAACTGGGGATGTGGTTGTGACATCAGCAGGTAGGATACATGATATTGGTACACATCCTACAGCGCACAGCTTCTCTTCCCTCTCCAGACAACACAAGGACTGAGCCAGCTCCAAATTTCAACAGTTGAGACTTTGAAACATATTGCCCATCATCAATTCTCTTCCCTGGCTCTTCAGATCCCCTTTGTTTTGGGGTCTGCAACAGTGACACTAGAAAAATTTAAAGGAGACGAGAAAAAAGAAAAAGGATAGAATTGGATGTGTAATTTTTCTTTTAACTTTCATTCTGGGGATTGAACCCACATGCCACAGGCTCTACACTGGGTCATAACCAGAGCCAAAGAAAGTTCAGCAAGCTGAGAAAACTAAGATATTCCACTTGTACTATCCTTCATTTCATACCTTTAGTTTGGTTTCAAAAGCTAAACAGCATTTAATAGAATATAGCAGGAAAAAAGGAGGGGGGGAGTACCAAAAAACAAAACAAAAAAACCCCACTGGCACACCATTAGGGTCAGAGGCCTGAAGAAAAGACTAATGATGAGTGTAGTGGCCCATACAGCCCTCAGGCTGACAGGAATGAGGCCACCTTGGGTATACAGTGAGATTCTGTTACAGAATACGCCTCATCCCAAAAGAAAGAGACTGATTATTATGTAAATGCTTTTATTTGAAGTACTATATCACTACCAGATTACATCACTTTTCCAGAGTTAAGAGTAACATAATGATTTTGAAAACTAGAGCAAACAGCTTGACAAAGCAAGAGTACATTAAGTCTTACGTATTTTTATTTTTTAGTGACCACATTTTCTTGTTATAAGTGTAAAACGAAAACACATACACTTAGTGTACTTAACCTACAGAATCCCATCTAAATTTTGAGCTCACTCTCTTCTCAAACATGTCATATTCAACAGCATTTTAAATTTAAAGAGAGGGTTTGATGATACAGGTTTCAAAAATAATAAGTATGTGTTTAACAGACTCAAGACGAAATATTGTTTCGAGCTTGGGTATAAGCAGGAAGATGCAAATTTCGGGTACATTTTTCCTCTACCTATGACAATATTTTTTTTTACTTATTCACTTGAAGATCCCCTTTAAAAAAGTAGCAAAATCAGCAGACTTGTTGAATGTAATCAAAATATTCTTAAATGTACAAAAAAGGATCATGTAGAAAGAATATTGTAAAAAGATACTGATTTTAAGAATAAAAGAATAAGAAAAGCTTCTATTTCATTCTGTGCAGCCAGTTACTTGGGCAAATTTTCAGTACTACCAAGTAAGCAAGGACTACTTCCATCTATGTAACTCTGCCCATGGTTCTTGAATAAGAGTTAGCAGACAAGATGGAAAACAAATGACTGGCTAACAATATTCCTATGCAACCATCTAAGCAAATCTCAAGAGATGGGCATTCTAAGAGGGGAGAGAAACAGGGAGAAATATACGCAGCAGTGAGAGATGTCAAGGATAGCATTCCAGGAAAAGAAGAAAATATTTTGACGATGCACACACTTTAGGTATGCCTGACAGATTCAACTCTGACTGTGGGGGGAAAAAGAAGCTGTTTTTTTTTTCCTGAAAATTCCCCTCAGGGCTCTCATGGTGAGCTACTCTTGTTAATTAAAATGAAAAGTCCTTTAGGTGACCAAGAATTTCTTAAGCCGCGAGCACTTCACCTGGAAATAGCTGACTTACTAATAATCATGCACCTGGGAACATGGTTGGTTTTATTGAGATGTGTTGTTTTACACTCGCTTCATCCCCCTGCCCATCAAACATGCAAACACGGTCATGACCATCTTGGGTTTAACTTCCACAAGGTCTTCAGGAAGAGCATACACTCGGGCTCCAATTCTTCTAGCCATGGATACAGCATACCTATTTTTTGAAAATAAAATCAAGATGAAAGAAATGCTTGTCTGTCAAGGACACTGTGAAACATCTATTTTCTATTTTATAATCATTTGGCTGAGATGCAAAACTTTCATATCAAAAGGACAAATCAGGATTTTATTTTGTGTGTGTACATGTTCTGTTTTATTTTGGCTTGGAAGCGAAGGCAGGTGTTTACAGTCTATTGCTTTGGACTAATAATATTTATTTACTTATCTGTTCTATCAGGAGCTTAGAATTGAGAGTAAATCACTGACTTCATGCGGAAATGAAATTCTACATGCAATTACCTAGGTTGGTTGTATTCTCAAGACACCCTTATGGGAACTGAGAGATATGGAGCAGAAAATGATGCCACATGCAAAATTCAAATTGCTTTGGTAGATACAGCAAGTGCTTCTAAATATTTAAGCAGGAGAAGAGAATCTACCGGGGACAGTGACTGAACTAAGGACCAGAAAGGGCAAGCAAAGAATAGAACCAAAGGACTGTACATACACAGCTAGGGAAACTGGCAAGAACACATCTCACTTAATTATAAGCACTTTCCAGGTTCATTCCAGCTATAATCTTTATGGATATTAAATTTTTATTCTGTTATAAGTATATTTTTTCAAATAATGAAATCATGTGCGTAACTCCAAAACTTGCAGGACTGCTCATTAGCTAGCTTTTAAGAAAGCATTGCTGTGGGCGGATTTTTCAGATTTCACTGGTATGGTTTTCATTAGGCATCATGGATCTAGGTTACAGTCTAGGCCATGAGTGAAGAAGGAAAGAGACACGTAGAAAAGAAACTTTCTAAGCAGTGTTGCAATATAAGAAACTTAAGGCCCAGTCTTCCGTAAGACGCCTGCCAACATGAGATTGAGCAAGATCAACTTGACATAGTAAAAGACAATGATGTATTTAAATAAAGAGAGAGAAGATGGGGAAAATAATGAATAAGACAGATGAGCACCAAAGTTCTAGATTAAGGCTTCCATTGTTTTAACTTTGTTCTTGATTTCCTTTAGAGCATATACTACATCATTTTTATAATTCTCTAAAGCAACCTTAAAAGTCAGACACAAAGCTAAGGCTCTTGAGACAAGAGTTTCTGAACATAGGCCATGTTGGCATCAAAACTGATCCCCCTGCCTCAGACTCCCAAGTTCTGAGATGATAGGTATATACTACTATGCCTAGCAATGCTAAGTGTGTCTGTGCCTACACATATATACTGGGGCTTGAGCTTAGGCCTAGGTGTTGTCTCTTTTCACTCAATGCTGGTGCTCTAACACTTGAGCCACAGCTTCACTTCTGGCTTTTTGATGGCTAACTGGAGATAAGAGTCTCACAGACTTTCCTACTTGGGCTGGCTCTGAACCTCAATCCTCAGATCTCAATCTCCCGAGTAGGTAGGATAATAGGCTTGAGCTATTGGAACCTGGCCGTATACATTTTTATGTTTCAATCTCTATAAAAATTTTTACTGTAAACCGTACTGGCTTCATTTGAGTAACGGAGAACCTCAGACTCAAAGCCACTTTTCCCATCTAAGTATGGTGGAAATGCCATGATGATCTGCCTATGCTGGTGATGTGAATCACTTACAACCTTCTTCAGGTTTGTTCATACTCAGGCAAATGACACTAGTGGCTGAACTGTACTGTCATATGCAGACTCTTCAAAGGACCTAGGCATATGTAGACTCTCATAGAGTGGTGTGGAACGGCAGCAGAAGTTTGGGAAGCTATGGGAAGGAGGACATTGGGAGATGGTGGTTGAAGGACAAATTACTGTCAGATAGGGAAAACAAGTCCCCCAAAGGCAAATAAGTAGAAGGTAGGTAAGTGGTCATTGCAGGCTTGGTGGGGGCAATGACTTTAATTGCTATGGAGCTGCTGCTGCTTCTATTTTTTTTTTTTTGCTGGTCCTTAGGCTTGAACTCAGGGCCTGGGCACTATCCCTGAGTTTCTTTTGCTCAAGGTTAGTGTTCTACCACTTGAGCTACAGATCCAATTCTGCCTTTTTGGTAATTTACTGGTGATAAGAGTCTCACAGACTTTCCTGCCACAGCGGGTTTCAAACTGTGGTCCTCAGACCTCAGACTCCCAAGTTGCTAGGATTACAGATATGAGCTACATACCCGGCTTGGAGCTTCTTTCTTGACTGATGAAAATGTTCTAAAATTGATTGTGGTGATGGTTGTACAACTCTGTGAGCACATTACATTATTGAACTGTCAACTTTAAATAGGTGAAATGGACAATGTGTGAATGATATCTCACCTGTTAAATACTACTAAAACCTTAAAGAATTTCCCCCCGGTCTCAAGGATGTGATGGAACCAGAATTAACCATCATATCTGCCTGACTGCAAAGCCTGTGCTCTTTCCATGAGATTCTAGTTTCCCTTACTTGGCATTACTCTGCTTGTCATCCTCAGTTAGATTGCCACTCTTCACAAGGTCATAGTTTATGCAGCCTGGCTGGATGGCGTCAATTAGATCCACAACTGCCAAACTAGAGCTGATGGTCTTGTCCTAGTAGAAAGGAAAACAAGCTAAGAATTCCAAGATGTACACTTTCACATGTGTATTCTTACATAAAATGCTGAAGACAAAGCCTAGCAACTTAGAAGGAAATCATAGCAGGAGCCTGAGAATGATTAGCACTGACAAAACCAAAGGGAGTTCTTCCAAATTATAGATACTATTTTAGCAAACAGAATATGTAATAGTCAATATAGCTTCTTACCTTAAAACTCTGAATGGAAGTCGATTTTCCAGCGTCTCTCAATGTTCTGTTCACCCAATTCACAATAATATCATCATTAGCTTTCTGACCATCTCCAAGATCTTCCAGGACATTGAGGGTGTATCTAAGAGAAGCAGTAGAAAAAAACTGCAAGCATCAGAAAGCAGTCTTTTGTTTTGTGTTTCTTCTAGGGCTCAAACTCAGGGCATGGGTGCTCTCACTAAGCAATAGTACTCAAGGCTAGTGCTCTACCACTCTGAGCCACAGCTCCACATCCAGTTTTCTGGTGGCTAATTGAAGATGAGAATCTCATTGACTTTCCTGTCTGGGTTGGCTTTGAACTGCAATCCTCAGATTTCAGTTCCTCAATGTGCTAGGATTTCAGGTGTGACCAACAGCACCTGGCTAGAAAGATGCCTTCTTATGGTATCTTTCTTAAAAGAGTAAAGATTTCAAGGAAAGCCATTCATGCTATGTGAAAAATATTGGAATGAATAGTGGCTTGTTCCTCATCTACCTTTTGTAGTGTAGAAACAAGAATCATGGTGCTTAAATGTGCAGACACATTCTATGGTATTCTAACAGTGGTAAGGACTTCAAATGAGCTATGCTTTGGCTTGCATCCAGTCATAATGAATGTTTTTAGCATTAATGTTGAGATCACTTCCAAATGGGTACACGGGCATGTTCATATTTTATCCTGAAGACTTTTTTTTTATGAGAAGGTCCCTGCTATATAGCTCATGTTAACTTCAAATATTAAATGAAGCTTAGGTCCGCATGTCAGGTTTTCTAGGTAAAAAGGGAATCATGACAGCTCAGATATAACTTAAGAGTGAAATTCATGCCACAATTTAAATTAGGTACAAAAGTATACTCATGCACATGCTTACTTATTTGAAAAGTGGTATTACAGTGGTAAAAGGAGTGTTATACTGCATTACAGTGGAGCTTAAAGAGCTAATAAGTGTGTACTGTACCTCCTCATCAGCTGCCATACTAAAGCTAAGGTCAAAGTTTGGTTCCCATCATTCAGATCTTGGCCTCCAATGCCAACCAGGGAGAATTTAGCAGGATGCTTCCCCAATTCAATGGCATAGTTGCAGTTCTCGAGCTGTAGACACACCAAAGGAAATGAATGCTTCAAAACTTCCGCTTGTTTAATCTGCATTCTCATTTGTGTGGATTGTACACTGCTAAGTATTTGCATGTAAAAGAAGACATAGTTCTTGTCTTGGAGAAGCCCCAACTTCAGAGCTTAAGAAAATGAAAGAAGCAGGTCGAGAGTAAAAAATAGTGTGTTAATAAGACACGTGGTAACTTTATTACATACCTTTTTCATGTTGGCTCCAAGTTTTGGGTATGGAGGCTTATTCACCTTACTCCAGTCCACGGGCACTTTAATTCGTTCATATAACTGTAAAATTACCAGGGCATCTTGCAAGTCACTAACGATGAAAAAAAATCAGTGATTACAGATAGCTAGACTTTAATTCCTTTAATTAAATAAATTGCTGTTAAAAACTAACATTACACTGTTAAAAACATAATAAAAGCCACAACACAAAAGACTCATATTTTCTATCAGTCTGTGCTGAAAACAGAGTTAAGGCTGCTGAATTCAGTGCCTTTTGGCAAGCAAGATGCTGGGGGGTTTTTGTTTGTTTTTTGTTGGTTGTGGGGCTTGCACTCTGGGCCTGGGCGTGCTCCCTGAGCTCTTCAGCTCAAGGCTAGCGTTCTACCGCTTGAGCCACAGCACCAATTCTGGTTTTCTGGTAGTTAATTGGAAATAAGAGGCTAATGGACTTTCCTGCCTGGGCTGGCTTTGAACCGCAATCCTCAGATCTCAGCCTCCTGAGTAGCTAGGATTATAGGCATGAGCCACTGGCACCCAGCCAAGATGTTGTTTTAAAGTCTGGGAATATCTCTCCTTACATTACACTTGGAGGGGTGACCACTAAACAAGTATATGAGTAAAGAGATGATATGAGTATACTGAAGTGCTATGACAAAAAACACAGAATTAGGGCCAGTGTTTAGCGAATTTAGGTCAGTGCTAGGCAGCAGTCTGGAAAACAAGGAGGATATAGAATTGCTAAGAATATGAACCACTAAATGCAGGTGAAGCCACTGTGTTGTATGGAATAAAATAAGGATATGAGACATTATATGTGGGCCAAGAATATTGTAGGCTGAGAGAACTGTGAGCCAAAGGCCCCAAGGCACCATTGATGGTCTGCTGGACTCTAAAGTACCTGTGCCCTAGCATATCATAAAAATACGCATACATCCTCCCACTTATAGACAGTGACCAGGGAAATGAAGAATTTGGCTTTTTATGTTAGGAAAATGATGATAGAAACCATCATTTGACATTTTCCAATATAAAAAATTGCTACAAATTATCTTGAAAATCATTAGTGCTGTCCTTATGTATGTAGCCCACATCCCTGATGCTCCTGTTTACAACAGAAGTAGGATGGCTTACGCATAGAGATGATTCACGTGGGGATTAACACCAAGTGAGTTCATCCAGTTACGGAAGGTTCTTTCTTCACGAGTTTCTCCTACAAACAATATTGAATCATTCATTAAATGTCTTGTATATGTACAGATAGCATCAAACTATGTATTAGCTGATTTGATCTGCTCTATTCATATGTATAGGTTTTATCCAGTATGAACTTCCTAAGCATTCTAACTATATTCTGTCTACATTTTTTTGTTTATTTGTTTTGTTTTTGTTGCTAGCCCTGGGGTGTGGACTCAGGGTCTGAGCACTGTCCCTGGCTTCTTTTTGCTCACGGCTAGCACTCTACCTCTTGAGCCATGGCGTCACTTCTGGCTTTTTTCTGTATATGTGGTGCTGAGGAATCGAACCCAGGGCTTCATGTATACGAGGCGAGCACTCTTGCCACTAGGCCATATTCCCAGCCCCATTCTGTCTACATTTATACCTTAAAAATTCTTTCTTCTTAGGGGGGGTTGGGATGTGGCTTAATGGTAGAGTGCTTGCCTAGCATACATGAGGCCCTGGATTTGATTGCTCAGTACCACATAAACATAAACAACATAAATAAACTTTTTTTTTTTTTGCCAGTCCTGGGCCTTGGACTCAGGGCCTGAGCACTGTCCCTGGCTTCTTTCTGCTCAAGGCTAGCACTCTGCCACTTGAGCCACAGCGCCACTTGTGGCCGTTTTCTGTATATATGGTGCTGGGGAATTGAACCCAGGGCTTCATGTATACAAGGCAAGCGCTCTTGCCACTAGGCCATATCCCCAGCCCCATAAATAAACATTTTAAAATTCTTTTTATTTCAAAATTAAACAATTCAGCCATACCGTTGCAAACCGTTAAGCAAGTTAGGTTTATGTACCTTTCCTTACATTCTCTTTCTTCATTGTGTGTGTGTGTGTGTGTGTGCGTGTGTGTGTGTGCGTGTGTGTGTATGTATGCATGTACTGAGGCTCGAACTCAGGGCCTTAAGATCTTCTTGTTCAATTTCGTTTTCTAATAGGTGTCACTCTGTACTTGAACTATGCCTCCAGTTCCAGGTTTTTCTTGGTAAATTGAAATAAAGGGTCTGGTATGTTTGCTGCCCTGACTGGCTTTGATCCATGATCCTCAGATCAGCCTCCTAAGTCCCTCCTAGAATTGCAGCATGAACCACTGGTACTTGACTTGGTTTCTTTCCTTTTTGCAGTGCATGGGAGTAAACCTAGGGTCTCAAAATGAGCTATGTCACTAGCCCTATAGAGATGTACAAACTTTATAAAATTCCATTTTCCGTTAATATTTCTCCAGTAGCTCCTCAAATTTGCATACTTCAAAGTAACAGGCAGACATAGGAATTCAAAGCCTTGAGCACATGAGACAGGTCCTCTACCACTGATCTCAACTTCTACCCAGTATTCTTTATTTAAAAAATTTGCTTGCATTTTTTGGGGGGGGGGAGTCAGCTGTGGGGATTGTCCTTGAGCCTCTTTGGTCTCAAGGCTAGCACTCTACCACTGGAGTTACAGTACCACTTTTGGTTTTTGAGTGGTTTATTGGAGATAAGAATTTCATGGGGACTTTTCTGCCGGGCTGGCTTCAAATCATGATCCTCAGATCTCTGCCTCCCAAGTAGCTAGGATTACAGTAGTGAGCCACCAGCGCCTGGTTTACTTGCATTATTATCTCTATATAGAAGCCTCCCATTTCTACTCACCCATCTCTACTTTTTAATTTGTCTACTTTATTCACTTGTTAAAGCCAAGAGGACAATGGATCTGATTAAACTAATATTATGATATCACTATGTCTTTTATATTTCTACTCTACACCCTACACATTTGAATTTGCAAAACTTCATTACCTTCTAGTAGAGTCCAGTCAATATCCTGATTTTCTGGCTTAGTCAGCGCTGGGTACTTATTAAACAAGTTCGCCACAAAGGCTAGGTTCAGTTTGGGGTTTCCACTAACAACATCAGCAGGAGTAACAAACTGTCTGCAACCTAATTTATCTGCTTGTTGAAGCATACTCTCTGCTCTCTTCAAATCATCTGTTTCCTGTTGAAGTAAAATAAAATGACATCTTTTAAAGTCCTTACGAAGATATAAATTTTCCCTATAATTATAGGCTGGTAAGATAATTCTACTTTCTTTTAGTCAACACATGGTATTTATTGTAAAACGTTTTAATGAAAAAAAGAAGGAAAGTGGCTCAGGAGAACATGCAGTACCCTTAAAGAGCACAGATGGCGCCAGACCATGCATCTAAGTATTCACTAAATTGAACTCAATTAGGATTAATTACATCTCTTATGCCCCCAAAGGGGCTAAGTTAGATTTTTTTGAAAGACAGAAATTTACATAAATTTAAAACTGCTCATGTTTTCAAATTAGGTTCTAAGGAAGGTGTATAGTTGAAAATGGTGAGTGATACTGGAAAAAAGGTGTTTGTTTTTATAAAATGACTAAAGGTACTTGGATGGTATTAGGAAAAGAGACTTAGGAAATACAAATTTAAGGAAAATAACACAGGCCAAGAGAAATAGAGCAAGATTGTGTATGACATCAAATGTCAGAGCATTTTGTACTCAATTCTTGGGTTGTTAGGAGAATCCTAGAAGGATTCTGAGAAGGAAGCCCCAAAGAACAGAATGGTTTAGGAAGGCTGAGAATTGACTGATGGAGTGTATTAGAATCAGTCGCATTTACCTAGATGTGCATTCATCTTCCCAGCCATCCCAGACAGCTCCCTTTGTGCAAACACTGGTCCCTTATATCTATCAAGAATTACCCGAGCCAAAGTATTTTGCCTTTACCATACAGATAGGAATATAAGCACATAAGTCAGTTATAAATTCAGTTTTAGTTTGATCAATGAAACCAATTGCATAATATAATACATACATGGACTTTTCTTGAATAGTAGAAAATGTATTTTGTATGTAATAGGTATAGAGAAATCCAGAATTCTAAAAACCGGGACAATTAATTTAGTCCAACTTTTAAAAATGGATGAGCAAAGTGAAATCTAATTTGGGGAGGGAACTTGCCCAAAGTCACTGAACAATATACAGACATAATCAGGAAACATGGTCCCTAACTGATTCCTCAAATTGGATTTCATAGATCAGGATTTTGTAAACATATTTCACATGACTCTGAATACAAAACATTGCCAATTTAGATATAAAAATGTAATCATTAAGTCTGTTGCTGTGTTTATAATCCAAATACTTGCAAATGGCTAGTGGCCAGTCCTTATTTCCCTTACTTGATTTGAATGGTTTTTATCATCTGTATCAATGAATACCATCATGATTATTGGAACTCACTATTTGTCAAATAAAATAAAGCTATCTTTTCCTCCTTGAGTTACATATATAATAATACTTTAAAATATAATGCTTAAAATTGTTAACACCACTACATGCAGTTATCACAATTCTTCTATTCATAAGAAATAGGCAACAATTTTGGTAAGACTGTAGAACTCAAGAGTACCTATACTTACATTGAATCCTGACATGTTAATATCTATCCGTGGTTCACCTTCCTTTTGTCCTTTTGGTGCAATTTGATTGAGAAGGTGGAAATAGGCTTTGGAATCCTACAAATGAATTGAAAATGTCAGTGAGATCACATTTACACAGAATGAATGTGTCCTAATGTGCCATGTTAAGAAAGATATGCACATCAGATTCTGTGAAACTATATGGCACAAATCTGTCTTCAAATCTAGCAGAATTTAGCCCCACCCCATAATGCATCTAGCAAACTGTTGTCTAGTGTGAATATGGATAAACTGGATTGACTGTACAACTTATTGAAGTCATCAATAATGTTAATAAATATTTCTTCTGTACCTTCACTGAATTACTGAAGTCAATAAGCTTGATAGATTAAAAAAAGCATGGAAAAAGTAGTAGACCAGAAATCCAGGAAGCATAGGGAAAGAGAAAATAAATAGGTTATATTATTACAAGACACTATATATCTATATCTATATATCATAACCTATGGAGAAGACATCTGTTATGTTAAAATATATATTTAACTACACATTTAAATGTCAAGAAGTCTTCATTGAGAAACAGTTGGTAGAATAACATTTAACTCTTTATAGAGTTAACCTTTTAGGATTGGAATATACTTAAATAATCTCTCTTCTCCTCTTCCTCCTTCCCCTCCTCATTCATGGCCTTCCTTGCTTGTCCTCTGCAGGACAAGTTCAAACATTCTAGTACTGAGCTATACCCCCGGCCTCAAGCTTCCCTTTTGTTTTAAGTTCTTGGACACTCTCTTCTCTGGAATACATAAAAAACAAAGCAGAATTGCTCATCTTGGGGTTGGGAGGAGTGAATTAGTTTATAGGGACGGGAGGGATGAATTAGTCTCTGTGGAATCTCCATGGTATATATCTTGGAAAGCATTGTAACAAGTGCAAATATGCTAAGTGTCTCCATACCCATCAAATAAAACTCTCTAGAACATATAAAAACTGGAGTCAAGATTCTTCAATCCTGCTCCATCAGAATGCTACCTATCCACCAATAGCAGTTTTCTATTACTGAGCTTCCAGTGTTCAGCCAGGGTATCAGAAGTGTTTCTGATAATAAGTTTTGTAGACCATGTGTGTCCTAATCTCAGGTGAATTTATGCCAGACCTGCCAAATAGGAAACCACCAGGAGCTGCCCACAAAAGCTGCATCTTAAACCAGCTATGGAAGGGAGTTTGCATTTCAGTGCTACAAATGGTTCAAAGAAGGGGGGAGGGGGAATCAGTGAGTGAAAGCCACTTCAGAGTAATTTGGGAGAAGCTAGCCCAGTTCCTAACACTCAGGGTGCATTGTAGCTAGGAAAGTGCTTTCCCTTCCACTTACTCACTAAAGACACATCAACAATCATATATCATCTAATCCAGCACATTGAAGAAGAACACTGAAGCACAGATCCAGCAGCCTGCACTTGCTAGCCTGAAAGGCACTCAACAGAGGAATTTTTTTTGGCCAGTCCTGGGACTCGAACTCAGGGCCTGAGCACTGTCCTTGGTTTCTTTTTGCTCAAATCTAGCACTCTACCACTTGAGCCACAGCACCATTTCCAGCTTTTTCTGTTTATGTGGTGCTGAGGAAATGAACCCAGGGCTTCATGTATATGAGGTGAGCACTCTACCATTAGGCCATATTCCCAGCCCCCATGGAAAAAATTTTAAACTTGGATTAGACAAATTGCAAGCTACTTTTCACATTATCAAATCATTCTTCACTTTTCAAAAGAAAACTACTTTTCTTTTTCTTTTTAAATTTCTTTCATATATTGAAAGTATGTCCCAGTACATGAAACCCATTTATAAATGGGGTTTTGGTTACACATCAAATATGAGGTGGAATATACCCGGCTGGACATGTGGCATAAGTTGAAAGTGGAGATTGGGTCAGTTGGGTCTTATACTTTAGGGGGATCCTTAATTTCATTCAAAAAACAATTCAGTACAGCAAATATCCCACAGCTTCCTCTCACCAGGGAATGCATTGTTAGTATCCCAAGAAATTGTGCTCATATCCCTGCTGGTCAGTGACAGCTGGTAAAGACCCTCTGGTTTGTTCCTTGTATCTACACTGGCAGTTTCAAGAGAGTCTTGTCAACTGAGGAAAATGAAACAATGAAGTTCTCTAGTGTTATGATGGGGGAATTGGCTCATGGACATGCCCTTCCCCCACCAAAAGCAAGCTTAAGCATACTTCAAGCATCTTTTGTAAATGGATGTAGGATTTGTACAACACATCCTTCTATACTCTTTAAGTCACCTGTAGATATAATGCCAATTACAATGGGAATGCTAACTGAATAGTTGGCATACTACATTATTTAGGGTGTAACAACAAGAGAATTAAGTCTGTACATGTTCAGTAAGACAGGTTTCCATTTATTTGTCTGTCTATCTGTCTATCTTTGCTTCCCATATATTCAATGTACATATGTGGAATGCAAAGATGTGGGAATCAACTGTATTTCTTGCACCTATTTTGGTCCCTCTCTATGTAAAGAGCCAAAGGCATCATGTAGTAAGTGAATGTTACCAATGCCTTCCTGCCTCAGTAGATTTTTGCCTTGACTGTTCATGCTAAGTAGTGAGTATGAAAGCTCAATCTAGCTCCAGTACTATTTGCAAGGCTTTTATGTACCAGGCCTTGTTTTAGAGGCCAGACTCAGTGGAAGGGTACTAGGACAAGGGCTGAGGCAGGATTCAGAGAAATAATAGGCACTCACCACTTCCTCAAGAAATCAACTTCTACAGATGGGAGAATACAACAGATACAAAGCTAAACAAGAAGCCAGGTGTTGGCGGCTCATGCCTGTAATCATAGGTACTCAGGAGGTTGAGGTCTAAAGATCACGGTTCGAAGCCAGCCCAGGCAGGAAAAGCCCAAGAGATTCGTATATCCATTTAGTCAGCAAAAAGCTGGAAATGGAGCTGTAGCTCAAGTGGTACGGTGCTAGCTTTGAGCACAAAAGCTCAGGGACAGAGGCCAGGCCTTGAGTTCAAGCCGCAGGACCAGAACACACACAAAAACCACTAACCAAGAACAGAGATGGTGACAGTAATGTGGATGTCTCCACTTTATTTTCTCATTCTTTCTCTTTCTTTTTGTCTGTGTGCCAATACTGAGACTCATATTCAAAGCCTTGTACTCTTGCTCAGGTTTTTCACTCACAGTTGGTGTGCAACCATTGAGCCTTGTCTTCCAGCTTTATGCTGGCTAATGGGAGATAATCTTATGGATGTATGTGTCCATCCAAAGCTGGCTCTGAACTTCCACTCACAGATCTCAGCTTCCTGAGCATCAAAGACTATAGGCATGAGCCATCTGCACCTGGCTCTTCCTTGTGGCTTTTCTAACAGGCCCATTGCATGAGAAAGGCAGGAACAGAAGGATCATGTTGCAACTTTTAAACTCCATATTCAGTAATAGGCAGAATATAAAACATTATCATTAGAAGGTGTTGACTTTCATAGCATGAATAAGATTTGGTGCTCACATTACTTATTTGGTGCTACTTCTCTTCTAAAATCTACATAGAAGCCCTGGAGTGGTGGGTGGTCAATGCTTGCCTGGCATGCCAGAGCCCCTAAGAGTACAGATTAATAAATCAAAAGGACTTAAAAAAATGAAATCTACCATATCAAGGCCAAGAGGCAACATGGCTTGGTGATAGTGATACCATTAGAACTGTCCTGTTATGAGCTATGCAATTCCTTAGGTCATTATATTCCTCTGAACATCCTGGTTCTTTGCAGTTACCTTGATGTCAGCACTGAAGTTGTTGATCTTTTGCCAGCCTGAGTTTTCCAAATGAAAGTTTGCCCACCTAAGCAGAAGCTCTTCTGGAGACAATTTCATAAGTTCCTCCAAAGTCTCACCATCTCGAAGTAAAGCAGCCAGCGCTGAAGAAAATAAAAACTTCAATCAGTGTATGTTATGACAGAGGGTCATGCCAAGTTTACTGAACCTTTTTGTTTCTCTTTGGAGTGAAGGTTTCGCTATGTTACCCAAGCTAGCCTTGAACTTATGATCCTCCTGTCGCAGCCTCCCAAGGGCTGGGCTTTTGGGTGTGTATTATCATGCCCAGCTTCACCCAGTCTTTTGGACACTATCTTAAGTAACAGAGATATAGGAACTAGTATAGCATAGTTCTGGTTTCATGAGTCTATCTAATAAGTAAATATATATATGTAGATAATTATTTTACAGAGTGACACTAATATAGACATAGTATTGTGAGAATGCGTAGCAAACATATAACATTGTAAATACCAAATTAAGATTTTAACATTTATAGACTTTAATATTTTCTACATAATTAGATATTTGCATTAACTGTCCTAATTTAGTAGTTTTAAAACAGGGATTGGAGAAGAATATCCAAAATTGGGGGAATTTTTGAGGAAAGCAATCTAGAGGTGCTGGAGCAGTGGTTCAGTGGTAGTGTGCTTAACTAGTATGTGTATGTAGGGCCCTGAGATCCATCCCCATTATGAAAGAAAGACTTCGAATCCAAGAAGTTGGCTAGCTCTTATGAAATAATTGCCTCCCATAAAATGAAAGACAAAATGTTGGACAAGAAGGTTAGTACTACTTGATTTCTGAAGTTCAAATCATACCTCTATCAGGCAAAGATCATCTTTGATAGATTTGTGTCATTTAAGCAAGATCAGAAGCAGCGTGTCCATTTGTAGAGAGCCCTCCTTCTGAGTTCCCCATTTCCCCCCAAATCAAAGGCTGGAAAGAATCAAACAGCTGAACATCTACATATCTAATTTATTTCATGAGCCAATATAATTTTATTTTCTTTCCCCACTTTCTATCAATTAGGAAAGGCTAACATTGATATGAAGAATGTCAGCAACTAGAACAATTTTTTTAGTTGGTCATGGGGCTTGAACTCAGTGCCCAGGTGCTGTCCTTGAGCTTTTTTTTTTTTTCTCAAGGCCAACACTACCACTAAAGAGCCATAGCACCACTTTCCAATTTTCTGGTGGGTAATTGGAGATAAGAATCTTAAGAACTTTATTGCCTGGGCTGGCTTTGAACTTCGATCCTCAGATCTCAGCCTCCTGAATAGCTAGGATTACAGGAGAGAGCCACTAACGCCCAGCTAACTGGAGCAATTTTATTCATTCAAAAATATCATCTTAGTCCTAGGCCTGTGGGCATACGTCACTGCTACTTGCGTGGCTCAGGGAGAGGATCACTTGAACCCAAAATAAAAGAAAAAAGTAAATAAAAGTAAACATAAAAAATCTTTAAAATAAAAGCAGCACTAAAAATAGTAATAAGGGGAAAACGGACAAACTATTAGAGAAGCTTCTTTCTAGATCCTTTAATATATTGGAATCCACCAAGTCTGGCAGAGTAGTGGGTCACAGCTGGAATTTTGTGGCACCTCTCTGTTCCCAACATACTGGTTGGTGCTAGTATATGAGTCTGGGAGTTAAAGATCAAACAAGGTAACTGTCAGATCCTCTCATCAAGAAAAAAACAGAAACCAAGCAAAACCTTTAGAGCTAGGGGAGTATTTAGCTCAGTGGTAGAGAATTTGCCTAGAATGCACGAGGCCCTGGATTCTATTCCTTGTATCACACAAAAGAAGCAAGACTTGCTGAGTAGATTAAAAATGTGCAATGGCCAGTCCTAGGATATGTAAATGTGCAACATAGGACTTGGCAGATACTATGAGACCTTAAAAAATATGGAGAATCCCAAATATATAATCTTCCATCAAAGGAATTGAGGACCATGATGATGGGAGAGATTCTGGGGATTCTGGAATAAAATACGAATATTTGGAGGGGCACTCAACATTTCACATTTTAGAGTACTGCCTACTGCCTGATGGTCATTGAACTGCATATAAACATGCACTCTGTAAACAATGAAATCTAGAAGTCTATGCGGTTAAAAGGATGGAGGATTGTTTTTTCTGGCTCAGGAAATAGAGGAACACTAAGATAGATGGCAAGACTGTGAAAGCAGTCTAAATCTATGACAGAATGTAAAAGGAATTATAAATAATAGGACATAGCCTACCATGGAGCTCAGGGGCGTCATGCAGTAGAGGTTGTGTGGACCCTACAGAAAAGGCTGTTACCTTTGGGGACTTGGGAACATTACTTTCGTATCTTTATTGTAGATAAAATTTAAAGTGCCAGACAAATGTAAATTACTACAAAAGAAGAGTTATAATTAGACTGTTTCCCTGAATAACTCTATAGCATTATCTTATGTTAATTCTAGTTATCATCTTATCACCTCAATTTAAGTGAAAGTATAATAGTTTGTATGAACAGAAAGATACCCCCAATAAACCACTTTCCAAATAATGACTGTGTTCCATTACCTTCATTCCGGCTTAACTCAATGTCAGCAAACAAACCGATCTTAATAATCTGCCAAAGCAGACCCAACACCAGATGAGGTTTTCCAGCCCGTAAATCCTCTGCACCAATGTTCACAACATGACACCCAATGGCAGAAGCAGAGTTCAGGGCCAAATTCAAGTTTTCCTGCAAGACAGCCAAATTACTATTACACTTGCTTTTTGACCTTTCCATTTTTCCCAGTGAAATTTTTCACTGAAAAATAACACTCAAATGTTTTATTTGGCCCCTTCTGAATTGTGCTGACACTAAAGGAAAAGCCCAAGTGGCCACAGTAAACATATCCATGTGGGTAGTGTCATATTTCAAAAAAAAAATCTAAATGAGAGTCCAGAAGTATGGCATGCACCCAAGTCAAGTTCGAGAAATGACCGATCTCTATAGCCCAAGGTTTGGGATGCCTGTGGCTGAGGAGATTTTTTTTTTTTTTTTTTTTTTTACCATTTAATAGTCTAATATCCATCCAATGGAAAAAGAATGTTCCATTCCTTTTTAAAAAAATTGCCAGTCCTGGGGCTTGAACTCAGGGCCTGGGCACTGTCTCTGAGCTTCTTTTGCTCAAGACTAGCACTCTACCATGTGAACCACAACATCACTTCTGCCTTTTTCTGTTTATGTGGTGCTGAGGAATCAAACCCAGGGCTTCATGCATGCTAGGCAAGCACTTTACCACTAAGCCACATTCTCAGCCCTCCATTCCTTTAAACAGACCAACTCATGAAGGGTTTAAATACTTGTTCTTGAGCTTGTGGCCTGGGTGCTGTCCACTCAAGGCTGGTGCTCTGCCATCTAAGCCAAACCTCCAGTTTTGACTTTTTTAGTGGCTAAATGGAAATGAAGCTCTCACAGACTCTCCTGCCCAGGCTGGAATACAACTGTAATCTTCAGCCTCCTAAGTAGCTGGGTTTATAACAGGTATGAAGTGGTAGTGGCTGCCTGGAAACATTTTATCACCAGAAGATCATAGGGTTTTGAAATGAGGTAGGCATTTGCAACACAGTTATCATATTAACCTCTGGTGAATTTATGGACTTCTTGAGTTTTCACTCTGAGGAATAAGTGAGATCCTATGTGGTGACTACAGTGTGTAGAACAAGCTTTCCCATTTTTATACCACAGTTTCATAGCAAGAGTGGAGAACAGGGTATACCTGAATGATGAAGGGTGTAAGTTTCTTCTTGTTGATCGCGCGTTCGTCAATTGTATCAGGAACTGAAAGGTTGATCATTTTGCTGCAACAAAAATGAAAAAAAAAAGAGTAAATTACTCTTAAAGAGTCTATAAGCCTTATAGCATGTGTTTCATGTGCTCTAAACAAGAAATGTAATACATGAATTTCATCATGTTGATTGATCACAATAAAAACTATACAAATAAAAATGCTAAAAAGAAAAGACCAGGGCTGGGGATATGGCCTAGTGGCAAGAGTGCCTGCCTCATATACATGAGGCCCTGGGTTCGATTCCCCAGCACCACATATACAAAAAATGGCCAGAAGTGGCGCTGTGGCTCAAGTGGCAGAGTGCTGGCCTTGAGCAAAAAGAAGCCAGGGACAGTGCTCAGGCCCTGAGTCCAAGCCCCAGGACTGGCAAAAAAAGAGAGAAAAGACCAGAGCTGAAGGTATATAATAAGCTTCGTGGCAAACTGCTTGCATATCATACAGAAGACTTTGGGCTTTTGATCTCCACCACCAAAACCAACACCCAAAACACTACCAAAATGTTTATAGTAGTAGTTGGGACTCTATAGGGACATAGTTTCTCAGGGTTACAATTTTTGAAATATTGATGCTTAAATTCAGGGTTTCCAGTTTACTAGACGACCACTCAGCCACATAAGCCCTCCAAGCCCTGTATTATTTATATTCTGAAAATGAATAATCTGCATACTGAAACATTTCCATGAACAAATATGTTAAACAATACACACTGCAACTATTCTACATTATTTAATTTATATTTAAATTTTACTCTCCATTGTTGAGCAGAGTTTTTTGATGCTATGGGAAAACCAGGGACTCACACATGAGGCTCACCTCATCTTCTATCACTGAGTTATAGCCCCATCCTAGCAGGAGATTGTTTCATTTAATCATGTCTTACTTCTGCTTTTTTCATGGTGCTGGGACTGGAGGCCAGTGCTTTGCAAATGCTAGGGAAGCAGCGTACCAATAAGGCACACTCCTAGCCCCCTTTACCACATGTTTTGTGAGTGACTTATGAAGCTACATACGCGATATATGCTACTGGTAATGCAGTGGAGGCATAAAGAAAGTTTAGTTAGGCTACAGTCTGTCACTTATTAGAAAGAAAATAATTATTTTCTTTTGTTAGTCATGGGGCTTGAACTCAGGCCCAAAGTGCTACCTCTGAGCTCTTTCTGCTTAAGAGTTGGGCTCTACTGCTTTAAGGCACACCCCTAATTCGAGTTTTCTGGTGGTTAACTGGAAAAAAGAGTTTTATGGACTTCGATGCCTTCACTGGTTTCAAACTGTGATCCTCAGATCTCAGCCTCCAGGGAGCCAGGATTACAGGTGTGAGACACCAGTATCTGGCTAGAAAGTAAATTTGTATTTGGTACTATTTATTTATATATTTATTTAAGTGTATTTGGTGGCGAGAACTGAACTTCAGGGCCTCAAACATACATAGTAGATGGAACATGGTATGTTCTATGTACGTACATAGTATATGGAAAAGACGCATGATTTTCCCTATTCGTCATAATTTTTTTCTGAATAATTACTTATTTATTGTCAAAGTGATGTACAGAGGGGTTATAGTTTCATATATAAGGCAGTGCAGTGGGTACATTTCTTGTACAATTTGTTACCTCCTCCCTCATTCCCCCCTCCCCCCCCCCTTCTCCTCTCCCTCCATGAGTTGTTCAGTTGGTTTACACCAAATGGTTTTGCAAGTATTGCTTTTGGAGTCGTTTGTCTTTTTATCCTTTGTCTCTCGATTTTGATATTCCCTTTCGCTTCCCTAATTCTAATACCAATATATACAGTTTCCAATGTACTCAGATAAGATACAGTGATAGTGTGGGTACAATCACAGGAAGAGGATACAAGAGGATCATCAACAATGGAAGCTACGGTTTCACATGGCATGTTGAAAGTAATTACAACAGTGATATAACAGTCGTTTCCATAACATGGACTTCATTTCACTTAGCATCATCTTATGTGCTCATAAGACCATAGCTACTGGGACTCTCACCATAAATTTTTTTTAGAGGTAGTACTATAAAGAATTAAAATGTTAGAGTCTCAGTCTAAATTTTACCGCATGGGGTTGGGGATGTGGAAGGTACATATTTCACACTTGGTACCACAGTGTTGCAGATTACAGAATATCTCCATACACATAATGAGATTATTATGAGGATTGGACATAAGTCAAACACAAATTCCATTAGTGCCATATATATTGTATATACATAACCAACGGGTAATTTTGATTTTTTTTTGTGGTGCTAGGGATAAAAGCTACGGTCTCAGACATGCCAGGCAAGCTCCCTCTGTACCATGGATCTACCCCTGGCCCAGAAGGTAATATTATATAGTATTTTAGTGCACCTGTATTTTGAGTGTGACTTGTCACATATGGTCAGGTGTGGAGCAGTCCACTTGTGGTGTCATATTAAAATGATTCAGATTTTGTAGCATTTTGGCTTTCAGATTTCTGGATTAAGAATGCTCATGGCAGAAAGGAACTAAAACACATTGGAGTTGACTATTCTAGTCTACAGCTGCATGGCTACTGAGTGTACAAACCTGAATTTGAACCTGGCCCTACTAGCCATGGAGCATGCTCTTAACCACTGGGCTACACTGCCTCTGAAAAGAAAAGCAGCAGCAGAGAATGCTGAGGTTTTCCCATCACTTCTGCCAAGACCCTGCTGGCTATGGGGCAGCCACAGTGACAAGAGCTTTTTTCAAAAATAGGTCACTGGAGAGAGTGAACTGAAGGTAGCCTCTTTTTTTCCCTTTAAGCTATGGCATTTCAGAATAAATAGATACTGACATACTTAAATGAACGAGGTAGTAATGTTCTGCTTGCTCAGTGATGAGAAGAAATGGATGCTGAGATTTTGTTCTATAGAGAATATCCCAGTCTCTGACAGTTTTCATTATAGAGAAAGACTTAAAGAGATGAAACAAAACAAAAGGGACTGAAGAGAGGTAATTCTCCTTTTGTTTCTTTCCTGAGATGGAACTGCCAAGCATCCAGAAACAAATTGAGCAAGTTTATGGAAGGGCATCTTTGGAAATCTGTATACAAAACAAGTTAGCATCTTACCAAAGAACAATTCCATCACCAACAGCTTTGAACAGGTCATCGGTATTTGGATTCATGGGGATAACATGCCTGCAGTCGGGATCATTTTCCAAAGCCTTGTTTATCCAGTTAACAAAAGCATATTTTTCTTCCTCTAAAATTAGGAACAAAAAAATCAGTTCATACTCTGTATTAATCTTTTGACCCCCAAACCCTAAAATAGTAGTAATAGCAGTGTTGAACAAATATGTGGTTATCCTCTTTGTACACTAGACTTCCTTAGAGAAGTTATTTATAAAGTCTTTGAAAAATCATATGTATAAGCTAAGTGCTGATGGGTTATGCCTGTAATCCTAGCTACTCTGGAGGCTGAAATCTGAAGATCACGGTTTGAAGCTACCCTGAGCAGGAAACTCCATGAGACTCGTATTAAAAAAAAAACCAAAAAAACAAAAAAAACCCTCCAATCAACTATCAAAAAAGCCAGAAGTGGAGGTGTGGCTCAAATGGTAAAGTGTTAACATTGAGCAAAAAAGCTCATGGACAGCACACAGGCTCTGCGATCAAGCCCCAGTACTAGTACAAAAATTACATTTATAGCATTGCATAATTGTATTGTAATATGTTCTATCATGACATGAATCGTGTCTTTCTTAAGCTAAAAAAAAAAACAATAAAAACCTATTAACTTTATGGCAGTAGATCCAAGGTCAAGTGCATTTAACCAAGGATATCAGTGGTATTCTTCTTATTTATTTATTTTTGGCCTGTTGTGGGGCTTGAACTCTGGGCCTCCATGCTGTCCCTGAGCTTTTATGCTCAAGTCTAGCACTTTACCACTTCATCCCTAGCTCCACTTACTGTTTCTTGTGGTTAACTGCAGTTAAGGGTCTCATTGACTTTTCTTCCCAAATTGGCTTCAAACCTTGATCCTCAGACCTCAGCCTCCTGAGTAACTAGGGATTACAGGTGGGAGCCACCAGCACCTGGCTGGGATTCTTTATTTTGTTTTTGTGCCAGTCTTGGAGCTTGATCTCAGGGCCTTCCACTCTAGCTTGGCTTTTTCACTCAAGATGGATGCTCCACCACTGAGTCATATCTCCACTTCTGGCTTTTTGCTGGTTAATTAGAGATGTGATTCTCTCACACTTGTCTACCTGGGCTGGCTTCAAACTGTAGTACTCAAGAGCTCATCCTCCTGAGCAGCTAGGATTATAGACATGAGTCACTGGCACCTGGCTTTGTGGATTTCTTAATTAGGACCCTCCCTTCATGACCTTTGAGTAGCTACTCTAATTTAGCACATCCCATCTCCATCACCTGGAGTCCATTACCTGAGTAGGAATGCTGAGTCCCTTCACTGGACAGCTCTGAAGTCCCTCCCAGAGCACAGATCCCCTCCTTCCTGTTGATTGCCTTGCGGAAAGTTTTAGCAATATCACTGCTTTTTACCTCTTGGAAAATCTAGTAAAAAAAAACAACAACAACAACAGTGTTGTTGATTGACAATTCAAGCACAACAATAAGCATATTTATCTTCTTTCAGATCTTGATCGCCTATTGTTTTCCCCAGGTGATGAGTGTTAAAAGGAAAATTGGGCTTGAGTTTTTGCAATGCTAAATAAGTACTATCATAGTGCTACTAAGAAGCTCCAAGTCAATTGCACACACTTTTCAAAACCATGAAGTGATACATGCATTGAATCCCCGTAAGCTCCAAGCTCGTAGTGTGGTTGAAAGGCACAGGTCAATCTGTTAATTCTCTATACAGAAGGGTAGCTTTGTTCATTTCTCTTCTTTAACCTGAATTCTTGATGTAAAGAATGGTAACATTTCTGGCCCAAATTTAACTAAGTGGGGGCTGGGGATGTGGCTTAGTGATGGAGTGCTTGGCTACCATGCATGAAGCCCTGGGTTCGATTCCTCAGCAGCACTGTACAGAAAAAGCCAAAAGTGGTGCAGTGGCTTAAGTGGTAGAGTGCTAGCCTTGAGCAAAAGAAGCTCAGGGACAGTGCTCAAGTCCTGAGAGCAAGCCCCAAAACTGGCAAAAAAACAAACAAAAAAAGCTTTAACAAAGTACAACATAAAGGTAGCTCAAGAAAGAGTTCATTTAACCAAAAGTTGCAGGGGAATCAGGGTTTGAAAAATCTGTTTCTCTCCTTCCCTCTCTACCATCTTTTCTTCTTTGTCTTTGTCTCTCTCTCTCTTTCTTTCTTTTTTGACAGTCCTGGGGCTTGATGAACCCAGGCCTTAAGCACTGTTCATGAGCTTTTTGCTCAAGGCTAGGACTCTTATCACTTGAGCCATAGCACCACTTCTAGCTTTTGCTACTTACGTGGTGCTGAGGAATCAAACCCAGACCTTCATGTTTGCTAGGTAAGCACTCAACCACTAAGCCACATTCCCAGCCCCTCTCTCACTGTTTCTGAGGATAGATCCCAGGGCCTTGAACATTCAGGGTAACCACTGCACCACTGAGCTATAACCCCAACCCTAGCTTCTCTTCACAATAGGAAGCATGGGCTGACAAGTTAATATGCACACTCTAATTGTATAAAACAGGTTGCAACAGAGCAAATTTCACATCCTGGCTCACTTACTTGATTGACTGGGTGGGCATTCTAATGGGGTCTCTATATATTCCCCAAATACCTCCAAATTTGACCTCGATCTACCAAGGTACAGCACTACCTCCAGTCACATAGAAGCAACGTGCATTAACTTCATGAAACTCCCTTGAAATGCTGTTTAGGACCCTCATTTAAGTACCTTATTGAAAGAAACACTGTAATGGAATTTTTGCTGAAGAAATGTAAAGTAATTCAAAGGTCTTTCATGCTGTCAACAAACAGATACATTCTCATCTCAGCGTGATTGTAGCCAGTATAGCAGTTCAGGATGAAAAAATCCAGCCCATGAGATACTAAAGCCTTCCTCAAGACTGCCAGAAGGAAGGTGCCATTTTGTAACTAGTCCATCAGAGCAAGTGACAGTGCAATTTATACAAAGTTTGCTGCATGCATCATCTCAACACCTTACCTTTCTCATCCCCTTACCTTTCTAAAGCATGGCTTGACTTCATCTAGAAATAACTGATTTAAGCTTTTCCAGCTTCTAGAGCTGCAAGTCTGTGCTGTACCAGTAATTTTTTTAAATTAAATTTTATTGACAAGGTGATATACAGAGGGGATACAGTTACATAATAAGGTAGTGAGTATATTTCTTGTCTTATTTGTTACACCCTCCCTCATTTTTCTTTCCCTTCCCTAGTTCAGATAAGCATATATAAGATATCCAGAGTACCAAAATCATATACAGTGACCACAGGGGGTACACCAAAGGAAATTCACCTAGTACATTAAACATAACGACAACAAGAAAATCCTCCTGTTTCCATCTCTTGGAGTTCATTTTGTTTAGCTTTATCTTATATAATCATATTGTACCAGTAATTTTACAGATAGTATTTTTAGTGCCTATATCTACATACAGAAGATGCACATACACATAACTTTAGATACTGTGTGCAAGTGATGAACCCACTTTCTTCTCCACAGCACTGACTCCTTTTTGAATTGACTACTGCAGGGAACTTTTCAATTATTCAAGCCTAACAAATACAATCGCGTCACTCTCTGGAATGTGGCAAAGCCTGAATTAGAATGTGTTTTGATCCATAGCTTCCCTTTTTGATAAGAAGGCACCTGGCACAGTGAGAAGACAAGAGTTTCATTGCAACCCTGCGTCTCTTAGTTAAACATTGTAGATTAAGTTAAAATCTGTCAGGTGGCCTTTCCTCATTCCTGCCCTACCACATGACACTACAATGGGCACAACTGACTCCCAGTGATGTGCTAGGCTGGCTTTCTCTATATGAATGCTTTTGTGTTAAGCATTATAGCCTGCTAGAAATTAGGCTGTTTCAACAAACACAATTTCAGTTGACAGATCCCGACTTGCATGTGCCATGGGAAAATGGGATGATTAAAAAGAAAAGAAAAAGGAGAAAAAAGAGCAAGTATTGTACTGTAATGTGAAGACTTCTATAGTCTAGTATAACTTCTTACGTTTGGGAATGAAGTACAAAGAATATAATTTTTTTTAAGTTTACACGAATGGAGAAACAAAGGATGAACAAATGCAGCAGTGTTACTAGACACTATGTTGAAAATGAACTGTACAACTTGTGGGAGGGCATGGAAGGGAAAAACTGGGAGACAGTAACAGAAGGGGTGACACTGTCCAAAAAGAAATGTTCTCATTACTGACTTATGTAACTGTAACCCTTCTGTACATCACCTTTATAATAACTTTTTTTTTTGGCCAGTCCTAGGCCTTGAACTCAGGGAGCACTGTCCCTGGCTTCTTTTTGCTCAAGGCTAGCACTCTGCCACTTGAGCCACAGTGCCACTTCTGGACGTTTTCTATATATGTGGTGCTGAGGAATTGAACCCAGGGCTTCATGTATACGAGGCGAGCACTCTTGCCACTAGGCCATATTCCCAGCCCTATAATAACATTTTTTTTAAAAGCTCATAATGCCTTCTTTCCAACTCCCTCCCTCACTTTTCTTTCCTTTCCCTTTATTTCTGTGGTGTGATGGGGACTGAAACCCAAGATCTTGTGCAGGTTCAGTTAATATGCACATGCTCTACTAAGTTCTACTCCTAGCCCCTACTTTCTAAATATTTTAAATACATTATTTCAGGTAAGCCCAAATGGTTAGTTGCATATTTTCCTGTTTCTTAGATTATAACTTTAAATGTAAGAGAATAAAAACTTCTAATATCTACTAAATTGATTGAGAATTCACCTCTTCATTTGTACTTTAAAGCAACTGTTGGATTGGGTAATAAAGCTATTGGAATACAAGCTTTAACTACGCCAGAATCTCAGAAGTTAGAGCACAAGGCTGACTGCTGTGCTTCAGTCTTCTCAATGAAGCTTTTCAAGCTTGTGCAAGGATCCAGATGAGCTCACTGCTTGGTGCCATTGTTCATCCATGAGGAAGGATTAGCTTCATCATCTGTGAAGACTTCCTGGTGAGCCCTGCCCACAGACCAATGACCACTCCCCCTCCTTCAGTCTCCTTTGGGAAATGTATTTTGTCCTTTCATAAGTGCCATCACCTCAAAGATCCATCTCTCAAAGTGCCATCTCAGCAAGAAGCTAGCTTCTTCACATCCCAAAATGAGCCTGACATAGGCCTAGTGGCCAAACCCAAACAACCCGGAGGCATATGATTTATGAAGGAAGGACTTCTGAAACAAATGCAGAAAAAAACCCACATTGCCTGGCATCTACTATATGGGGCTTATTTCCAACATACTTAGGTTTGAATTTTTCCTTTCTCTGGAAATTCTTATAGTCCTGAAGTAGTAAAAGAATATTGCTTTTAAAAACAGCAGCCATGTATTATGGTATGCCTGTAGTTCCAGCTACTATGGAGGTTGAGGCAGGAGAAGCCCTTGAGTCCAAGAGTTCCAGTCAACATAGGCAACCTGGTAAGACTCTATTTCAAATGAATAAATAAATAAAATGGAAATAATGTCAACGACTAACACCTATGTAGTATTTCCTATATACTTGGCACTGATCTAAGAACTTTGCTGTGTTATTTAATGAAGTTAGAACTATTACAAACATCCCTTGAGACAACAACTTTTTGTCGTTATATAAGAACAAGATTCTCATTATGAAAAATGAGAGTTTAGCATACTGATCACTGCTCAAAGAATTTATTGCCATATCAGCTTCTCCCCAAATCACATCATTTCATAAATACAAAAATCTAAGCCAGACACAGTGACTCACACCTATAATCCTAGCGACTCTGAAAGTTGAGATTAAGAGGGTTGAAGTTCAAGGCTAGCCCAAGCAAAAAGCTTGCAAGATCCACCTCAACAGAAAAAGCTTGGAATAACGGCACATGGCTGTCATCCCAGCAATAGTGGGGAGCATAAATAGGAGGATCATGATGCAAGCCAGCTGGGAAGAAAGCAAAAAAGGAGCCAAATGAAGGGGAAAAAAAGGTCTGGGTGCGTGGCTCAAGCAGAGTACCTGTCCAACAAGCAGGAGCCTGAGTTCTCAAAACTCCAGTACCACTATTTAAAAATCTAGTAATTTCATTTTCAAATGCTTAGAACAAAAGCACACTATTAAGTTTTATTCATTTTTGGGCCAGTCCTGGGGCTCGAACTCAGGACCTCAGGCTTCTTTTTGCTCAAGGCTAGCACTCTACCACTTGAGCCACAGCGCCACTGCAGGTTTTTTCTGTATAAGTAGTGCTGAGGACTCGAACCCAGGACTTCATGCATGCTAGGCAAGCACTCAACCGCTAAGCCACATTCCCAGCCTAAATTTTATTCTTTTTTTTTTTTTTTGCCAGTCCTGGGCTTGGACTCAGGGCCTGAGCACTGCCCCTGGCTTCTTTTTGCTCAAGGCTAGCACTCTACCACTTGAGCCACAGTGCCACTTCTGGCCGTTTTCTGTATAGGTGGTACTGGGGAATCGAACCCAGGTCTTCATGTATATGAGGCGAGCACTCTTGCCACTAGGCCATATCCCCAGCCCCTAAATTTTATTCTTGTACTTGAGATTTACAGTAACTTTGGGACTCTTTTCTGCCTTCTGTGTATCCTTCCACAAAATAAATACAAACTGATTTTATTTGTAGTTGCCACTTCTTTCCAGGTAATGTTGGCATAGTCACTTCCTTTCTTAGAAATCCAAGTTTGTTTTCATTTGAAAAATAAGTGTAAGCATATTGACTCTTTCTAGGTCTAAAAAATTATTTTAACCTAAAAAATGTTCTCAGTAATAATTTGGTTTTTAAAATTCTTTGTTGTTGCCAAAATTATTATGCATCCTCTTTATTTTATTTTTTGTGCCAATACTGGGGCTTCTATTCAGGGTCTTGTGCTCTTACTCAGCTTTCTTGGTCACCTGCTGGTGCTTTATCACTTGAGCCACACCTCCAGCCCAGATTTTTGCTAGTTCATTGGAGATAGAGTCTCCACTGGTGCCTGGCTTCATTTCCTTTACTTTTAAAGAATATACTTAGGTTATCTTCCCTCTTCATTTAAAAAGCCACTAAGAGCTGCATGAAAATGGTCATGTTTCAAAAATACACTCAATTAAAATTTTCCTATGATTCTTTCTCTTGCCAACATTTCCATAATTTTGTTTACTACAAAGATTAATGGTTGAGGCCTGTCCTTTCTAGATGCAAGTTGTATCACAGTTAACTGATTCTTTGAGCTGCTTTCAACTCACAACTCAACATGCGGTTACAAGGGGAGCAAGTTATACAGCAGAGAACATGCAAGTGCTCAAATTGTGTACCTCAATTGCAACTTACTATTGAACACAGAATTCAAAGCAAAAGGCTTTGGCCCAAACTGGAGACAAAAAAAATGGTGGGAGGAAATCAGTATTTGGAAAGAAAAATGGCAAGAACTATATTATTAACCCAAATCTGCATTAAAAAAAGCTAATACCCTCCCCCACCCCTGCAACACTGACAGCTGAGTAGACACCATGATTTTATCATTACGCTTCCGAACCTGCAGTGTTCTTAAGGAGCTAATTCTAATCAGAGAGAACATGAGAATTTTATGAAAAAATAAAATAAACCATGGAAAAGACCAACAGGAATGCTGAGAAGTTTGAGACAAGTATTGGGCAGTAGTCGCTAGTTTGTAATTTATTGAAAGGAATGCCTAATAAAATCTAGTCTTAAAATAGTAAAAAGTAATCCATAAAATGTGAAAGGAGCCAGGAGTGGTGATTGCCTGCCTATAGTCCCAGCATTTAGGACACAGAAGCAGGAGGATTCTGGCTGGGCCGCATAGCAACATCTTGCCTCAGAACAACCCAAACTGATAAATTGTGTTATGGTATGTTCTTTACAGAGAGAAGAGCCAAAAGCTCTTTTTAAATATCAATATTGTGTCAATAAATATAGACTGACAATGGCTGGGGTCTTAGAAAAAACTCGACCCTCCACTTCAACTGTCAGCAAGTAAAAGTTAGGCTTTAATAGAGAGCCATGTGCCTGCCACACAGATGCTCCAAAACAAAAAAAAAAACCTGAAATGTCTCTCCCAATGGACTAAAAAGATATGCTTCTGAGTCTTCATTATCAAAATGAGCGCCCTAGAGAAAATGGTACAGTTAAAACACCATTACCACAAGAGAAGAAAATGTCGATTTAATCAGCAAGTTTAGCTCAGGAAGTTCCTAAGACTGAGTTGGGGTGTATCATTAAAGTTGTGGGGCATACTACTCACCATGGGAGAGAAAGATCATTTCAAGGCTGTCATTTAGCACTTTGAAAGACGCCTATAATGACACCCTGGTAGGAGATGGTCACTTTTCTCACAGGGAGCTTTCTTTCTGACAGTGTTCTTTTAAGACACGATTGAAAGAACTAACTGAACAGAGTGGGCACAATGACAGAAATGTACCTAGTTAGCAGATTGCTAATGTGACATGTTTTGGCAAGTTAATACAATAGTATTTATACTATAAGATCCCACAAGACAAAGGAACAATGGTGATTTCTCCAAATTGTAAATTTTCATATACTTACATAAACGAACTCATCAAAGCTTATCTTTCCATCTTTATTCCTGTCACTATCCAGCATGAGTTTCTGAATGATTTCTCTCACTTTATAGCCCGGCAATGGCATGTTGGCTTCCTTGAAAAGTTCATGAAGTTCATAGTCACAAATATACCCATTGCTGTTGAGATCTTTAGAAAAAAAAGGGGCAAAAATGTTAGGAGGTGTTATTTCATAGTATTTTCCATCATTTTTTGTTTATTTCATAAGCTTGCCTAATTGGAATATTTTCTTATTGTTTGGAACATAAGAATGTTTGAAAAGAAAATGTACATTTTAATTCAAAGTGCAAGATTTCACACCATCTAACCTAGTGATATTTTTTCTTGTTCAGTTCTAGGATTTGAGCCTGGGAGCTGTCTCTGAGCTCATTTTTGCTCAAGGCTGGCGCTCTACCACTTGAGCCACAGTTTCAGTTCTGAATTCGAGATAAGAGTGTCCCAGACTTTGCTGCCTGGGGTGATTTCAAAGTGTGATCACCATATCTCAGCCTCCTTAGTAACTAGGAGTACTTGTATGAGCTACTTGCATCCAGTTATCCAATATTTTAAACAGTGGACAAGAAACTTTACTTAAAGACAGTATCAGCTGGGCACCAGTGGCTAATGCTTGTAATCCTAGCTACTCAGGAGGCTGAGATATGAGCATCATGGTTTGAAGCTAGCCTAGGCAGGACTTTTATCTCCAATTAACTACTCAGAAAAAGCTGGAAGTGGTGTTGTGGCTCAAGTGGTAGAGAGCTAGTCTTGAGGACGAAGAGGCTCAGGGACAGTGCCGAGTGCAGAGTTCAAGCCCCATGACTTACAAAAAAATAGTATCACTGATAGTAAGAAAGCATGGTTGGTTAATAACACTATTATTAAAATGCAGAATGAGCTGGACATGGTAGTACATTCCTATAATTACAGCTATTTTGGAGGCATACCTAGGAGGATTATGATCTGAGGCTGGTCAGAGCAAAACGTTGAGACCATACCCCCCAAAACAACTAGAGCAAAAGGTCTTGGGGGCATGCTGTAGTAGTACAATTCCTGCCTACCAAGTGTGATGCTCTGAATTCAAACGACAGACAGACAGACAGACACAGACAGACAGACACACACACACACACACACACACACACACACACACTCTCAGACCACTTTTTTTGTTTTTGTTTTTTTGGCTAGTCCTGGGCCTTGGACTCAGGGCCTGAGCACTGTCCCTGGCTTCTTTTTGCTCAAGGCTAGCACTCTGCCACTTGAGCCACAGCACCACTTCTGACCGTTTTCTATATATGTGGTGCTGGGGAATCGAACCCAGGGCTTCATGTATACGAGGCAAGCACTCTTGTCATTAGGCCATATCCCCAGCCCCACAAAGACCACTTTTAAAAATTAGTACATTGGTAGCACAAGACTATAATCCCAGAATTCCAGAGCTAGATACAATAGGACTTTGAGGCCAGACTGTACTACCTAGAATATCCTCTAAAAACTATACATTAAAAATTATAAATAGGACTGGGAGTGTGGCTCAAGTGGGAGATCATCTGCCTAATAACTTACAATGCCATGGATTCAAACCCCAGTTCCACTAAAACGAAAAATTAAAAGAACAAAAATATATTTTACACCAATAAAACACCAATATGGTATAAAACAACTTCTACTGAAATCATGCCTTCCTGTTCCTACTCTCACAAATATAAAAGTTTTCTGAATTAATATGATTCTATTTCAAAACACACCTGAAATGCAGCAGCCACATTAAGGGCCAACTTTGAGTTAATATAAAGAAACATTAATCCAACATGAATAAAGAGTTCATAAAAATGTGGTACTGACTCAAGCAGATGTTCATCATGACTCTATAAACATCCTTTTTATTTCTGTGCTACTGCAGTTTTAACAGAGTATGTATAAATTGCTGATTAAATGAATGTTAAAATTGGAGAATAAAATCCTGATCCATAACTGAAAGTTTGTTGGATGAAAAAGAGGGCAAATGTCCAAGCAGATGTAACCACTTGAGTATATAGTTTCAGTAAATAAATTTTTACTTTCTCCAGCAATATCAGATATGAAAATTAAGAAAAATAAACTGACCTAGGTGCTGGTAACATATGCCTATAATCCTAGCTACTCAGGAGGCTGAAATCTGAGGATCAAAGTATAGAGCCAGCCCAGGTAGACAAATCCAAGAGACTCTTACTTGCAACTAAACAGTTAAAAAGGCAGAACTGAAGGTGTGGCTCAAGTGGTAGACTGCCAGTGTGAGCAAAAAAGCCAAGCAAGAGCACAAGGCTCTGAGCTCAATCCCTAGTACTGGCACACATACACAAAACCTCTATTATATACTGTTCTTTTTTGTTTTTAGCCAGTCCTGGGGCTTGGACTCATTGCCTGGGTGCTGTCCTTGCCCTCTTTTTGTTCAAGGCTAGCACTCTACCACTTGAGGCACAGTGCCACTTCCAGATTTTTCTGTTTATGTGCTGCTGAGGAATTATGCACGCTAGGCAAATACTCTAGCACTAAGCCACATTCCCAGCCCCATGTACTGTTCTTGAGGCCAAGAATTACAGACAACAAAAGAATGTATTTTTTTTTTTTTTTTTTTGGCCAGTCCTGGGCCTTGGACTCAGGGCCTGAGCACTGTCCCTGGCTTCTTTTTGCTCAAGGCTAGCACTCTGCCACTTGAGCCACAGCGCCACTTCTGGCCATTTTCTGTATATGTGGTGCTGGGGAATCGAACCCAGGGCCTCATGTATATGAGGCAGGCACTCTTGCCACTAGGCCATATCCCCAGCCCAAAGAATGTATTTATAATATAATAATACATAATATATAATACAATATAATCAATATGGGACATTATTGGTATTTAAACTCATGGCCTTTCACTTTCTAGGTAGGTGTTCTAACACTTGACCTATGTCTCCAGCTATTTTTTCTTTAGTTATTTTTTAGATCAGGTCTCAATGCTTTTCATCCAGGGCTGGCCTTGAATCACTTCCTGTAAAGTCAGGATTACAGATGTGTGCTACCATATCCAGCTTGTTTACTGAGATGAGAGGGCGTTTCACTAACTTTTCGCTGGGCTGGTTTCAAATTGTGATCCTCCTTCCCTCTGGGATTCCCTGCCCCCACACTCTTGGCTGGAGAGTTTTTCTTTTATTGCTACAGCTGGGCAGGGAGAAGATGCTCCTGCTATCCAATAGGTAGAGACCAGGGATGATGAAAATATTGTACTATGCACATGACCCCTAAGCAACACAGAATCATGCAGGTCAAAATGTAAATAGTGCTGGGGCTGGGGATATAGCCTAGTGGCAAGAGTGCCTGCCTCGGATACACGAGGCCCTAGGTTCGATTCCCCAGCACCACATATGCAGAAAACGGCCAGAAGCGGCGCTGTGGCTCAAGTGGCAGAGTGCTAGCCTTGAGCGGGAAGAAGCCAGGGACAGTGCTCAGGCCCTGAGTCCAAGGCCCAGGACTGGCCAAAAAAAAAAAAATGTAAACAGTGCTGAAGGTGAGTAACTGTTCTAATAACATTGGGGGTGGGGGAGGCATTTAAACAGAATGGTCAGGGAAGACAACTTTGCAAATTGCATTGAATCCAGAATTACATGTGGAAGGTGGTTATGAGGAGGAAGAGCGTTGAAGTAGGGGAAGTAGCAAATGCAGCGTGTGACACAGAAGTGTGTGTGATGTGCTCCAGAGCCTCTCTGGCAGAATGAGAGACAAGGTCAGCAGCAGAGTACATACAAAGAATTTTTGTCTGAGTGTGATCGTTCACTAAAACATGTAAGATCCTATATGAAACCATTTCATACTACCTTTGACAGGTGGTGAAATCCTTTACTTTTTCCTGTTGTGCAGAGGGTTGAACGCAAGGCCTTCCATGTTCGAAGCAAGCACTTTACCATGGAACTATATCTCTAGTCCAAAGGCTGAAGTTGTATTTAGCTATAATGTCAAGCCTCGGCTCTATATTATGAGCTACAATCATAGCCCTTAACGCCATTTCTTTCCTTGCTAAGTATCAGGGTCTCAAGCTTACTTAGCTGGCACTCTCCCGCTGAGTCATGCCTCAAGCTCTTTTGCACACTGATGTTAATTCTACGACATATTAGGTTTTTGGGGGGAGGGGAGATTTCATTGTGATATTTCCATGTCCTTGGTTATTTTTGAAATAGGATCTTTCTTTTTGCCTGGGCCTACACTTGGACCACCATCTTACTATTTTATGCTTCTTTCCATAGCTGGAAAGACAGGCAGACACCATCATGCCCAACTTTTTTGGTTGATATTGGGTATCAAGAACTTTACTTTGCCAAAGCTGGCATCAAATTGTGATCCTTCAGATTTCAGCCACAAATAGCCAAGCTCACTTTTTTCAGTTAAGGAAATATCTTTTAAAATGTATTTTCCTTTCTCTGACTTCTGAAATGGCATGTATCTAAGCATAGCTCAAACTTTGGTTACTCTTCAAAATTCAGCCTGCTATTTAACAGGTAGTTGTTCTTTTCACATTCTCAGTAATCCAACAGATGTGGAAGGTAGAGTTATTTTAAATTTAACTATGGAAAAATATAATGAATTCAGAGCTGCGTGAAACTGACCCAAGCCCTGAGAGTTTATCTGGTGGTTTACTTGTATTACAGGGAAAACTAATGTTTGTCTGAACTCTATGCAAAAACTCTCTTGAGTCTTAATTAGAAGTAAGCTCACTGATGTGATTAAAAGCTGCCAGGAAGTAGCCACCCTAAAATATAACTAACATAAAATAACCACATGCGGAAACTCTATTTCAAAGCAAGGGTAGTAATAGCAGATGCTTGTAGTAAGGGACGGGAACATGGGAAATGGGGTGGGAAGAATAGGAATTTGTCATCATGTGACTATCTTTCTTATTAAGTTGCACATCTCTTCATAAAGGTTCTTTTAATTCTTTTTATTTCCCACCTCAGGAAACCCAAGCCTGACAGGAATATCCTTAACTAACTCTCAGTCTCATCCCCTTGGTTCTAATCTTGTCCTCATCCAGAAGCCTGCAGATCTGTAGTTTAGTTTTCTAACTGAACACACACCCAGGAGAGAGGACACAAGTACAGGGACAAATGTCAAATGCCAAATGCAGACACCTACCATGGATTTATTAAGAAATCCCATGTTAGGCGGGCTCGCTCACTCCTGTAATCCTAGCTACTCAGGAGGCTGAGATCTAAGGATCAAGGCTCAAAGCCAGCCTGGGCAGAAAAGTCTGTGAGGCTCTGAGACTCTTAATGAACTACACAAAAGGCAGAAGTGGTGCTGTGGCTCAAGTGGTAGCATGCTAGCCTTGATCACAAAAGCTCAGGGACAGTGCCCATGTCCTGAGTTCAAGCCCCAGGACCAGCACGTGCACATACATGTGCGTGCGCGTGTGTGCATGCGCGCACACACACACACACACACACACACACACACACACACACACACAATTTCATTTAGCCAGCATGGTGCTGCATGTCTATAGTTCCAGCTACTCAGGATGCTAAAGCAGGAGGATCATTTGAAACCTGGCGTTTGAGGACAACCTGGGCAATCTAACAAGACCTTTCTCAAATACAAAACCTTAGACAAAACAAAAACAAGAAACCAGCTTAGCTTAAGTCAGTCTCCAAGGCCCACATCATCCCTACTGTTGAGATGAATGCCAAAGACAGAAATTTACCAGACAGAGCCCTTTGGCTCTCATATCCTTCTAAAACCTTTGAATCACTTGGGAGCTCTTTCTCTTTCTGCAAAGGAGAGTAACATGGGTCATTTTTCAAAAGTTCTACCTAACCCTGATCTCTTCCTACTCCTCACATGCCAAATTTGCTGCAGCTTATCAAAGGCATTTTAATGTAGTAAATTGTAGGATGCCTTTATCACAGCTCCCAAATCACATATTTTGAAGAAAACGATTTCCGTTTCAATAAGAAAGCAGAGAGGCCCTAAAATGGCTGCAGTTAGCAATTCTTTTTACTAGATCTCCCAGCTGGTAAAAGACTTGAAAGATAAAATAGCGTGCAATTATTTTAAGAAGAGTTTCATGGCTAATTTTACTTTCAATAGTTAGTTTATTTTTTAAAAAGAAAAGAACATATCAATACAGCCTTTAGCAGCATCAGGGATCTCCTGTGTTTTGGAAAGCTCGAAAATGAGATAGCATAATGGCATTTTATTCGAAGTAGCCCCTTTTTTGTCAGTCCTGGGGCTTGAACTCAGGGCCTGAGCACTGTCTCTGGCTTCTTTTTGCTCAAGGCTAGCACTCTACCTCTCGAGCCACAGCGCCACTTCTGGCTTTTTCTATATATGTGATGCTGAGGAATCGAACCCAGGGCTTCATGTATGCGAGGCAAGCACTCTACCACTAGGCCATATTCCCAGCCGTAATGGCATTTTGGAAAGCACTTATGCCATCAATGACACTATTAACTAGGAGCTCAAAACTTCAGTGTGTGTGTGTGTGTGTGTGTGTGTGTGTGTGTGTGCGCGCGCATGTGCACACGTGACACATGCACATATTACCAGGGTTTGAACTCAGGGCTTCTCACTCTTGCTCTACCACTTGAATCACACCTCCAGCCCTGGCATTTTGGTAATTGGAAATGAATTCTTGTAACTTTTATGTCCAGATTGCCTTCAATTTATGATTCTCTGGATCACAGCCTTCTGAGAAACTAGTATTACAGGCAGGAACCTGGCTTTAAATCATATTTAGTGGTGGTGAACTTTTCCTAGTCTGTTTTGACATATACACAATAATGTAATAATAAATGGACCCAGGAAATAGGGACATAGATCGAAAGCAGTTTTAATGACTGACTGAAAACTAAGATCACAACCACCTGGCACAGTGGCAGCTCTTTAATTTCTCATTAAAGCTGCCAAAATGGTGAGACCCATTCTATCTATACCCTGGCATTGGGTTAAAAGGCTCTGTATTTGGAAGGGTTGTCTGTGCCAGCCTCCTATTTTCATACACGTTAGGGAGCACATAGGAATTATCAGCCACCTCCTACATTATGCCGAGCAGGCTCAGCGTTTCTGCCAGCCCTGTCTCGACTTTTTGGTTCAGAAAAGGTGGTAAGAATGGATAGACATTAACAAGCAGCAGGAAAAAGAAAAACACCACCTAATTTCTAAACAACATTCTGGCAGAAAGTAAAGTGCTAACGTGTGTGTGTGTGTGTGTGTGTGTGTGTGTGTGTGTGTGTGCGCATGCATGTGTATGTGCACGTGCCAGTACTAGGGCTTGAGCTCGGAACTCACTTTAGCTATTTCACTCAAGGCTGACATTCTATCATTTATGCCATACCTTCACTTCTGGCTTTTTGATGATTGATTGAAATAAGAGTCTTATGAGCTTTCCTTCCTGGTCTGTCTTTGAACCACGATCCTCGGATCTTAGCCTCCTTACTAGCTAGGATTACAGGTTGGAGCAACTAGTACCTAGCTTATTTTTTAATAAATACCCCAAGTATGTTTTTAAAGTATTTTTTAAAGACAAGGAAGGGCAGTGTCCTTTTAAAAAGTCCTGGAGAGGCTGCTAATACAACACCAGACAAACTCATCTTTCTCTCAGACTGGCTGCCGAATTTACCAGCAAAGAGCCATCTGTTTTGCTACAGTTACAGGGAATTCTGTCTCTCCATGCCTCTCTTTCTCAGATGACACATTGTAGGTTGACATCTGCATTTTGTTCAAAAGGAAATCTCATTATTTCTCTTTTACCAAGTATTAGTTGAAATGCCAGCTACCTCCCTCAGTATCCTCCCCCAAGTAACCTCAAAGTAAATAAACTTATTATACAGCCATGTTCCGGCAGTTTTGAATCACACCAAGAATGCATAGCCTTAAAAGGCAATGTTTTCCCTCCCCTTGCATCCTGTTATTTAAGCTATTTTAAGTGCTTGTCTGGAGAAAGCTGAGCCAGGATTCAAGTGGTTTTCATTTTAGCTGCTATTTTACACTGCCCTTGTTCAAGTGGTACGTGCTGCAATCTGTCACTTCAGATAGATCTTTCAGGGCGCTACTTTGTTTTAGGAATCCCTCAGTAAGAAAGACAAGGTCTTTCTTTGGCCCCCAAGTTAAGTGTGTGTGTGTGTGTGTGTGTGTGTGTGTGTGTGTGTGTGTGTGTGTGTAAAACTATCCTTGAATCTGTCTAAATGTGATATTGCTCTTCACAACAAGGCTGTATACTGTGGGTCTTCATCTGTAACAAATGTCGCATCTTTACTAATGTCCACCTCAAGATAATGAATTTTAGGACTTAAAGAAGAAAACTAGCCAGGAACCAGTGGCTCATGCCTGTAATCCTAGCTACTCAGGAGGCTGAGATCTGAGCATCACCATTCAAAGACAGACTGGGAACATCCATGAGACTCTTATTTCCAATTAACCACCACACACAAACAAGTCAGAAGAAGAGCTGTGGCTCGTGGTACAGACTGCTAACCTTGAGCAAAAGAGTTTAGGGACAGTGCCCACACCCTGAGTTTAAGTCCTAAAACCAGCAAAAAAATAAAGGAGGAGGAAGAGGAGGAAGAAGGAGGAGGGAGGAGGAGGGAGGAGAAGGGAAGAGGAGGAGGAAGAAGAAAATGACTAATGAAGTATAAAAGCTTCTCAAAAACTTCAAAATTCACTTTAGTTTGACTAATATATTCCATGAAATTTTAGCACTAAAAGAATGACAATAGGAATCTAAATGTCTAATGGTAGATTTACACACACACACACACACACACACACACGATCCTGAATACCCACAAACTTGATTTTAAAAGATTTGTGCAAAAGAATTTAGATGATATTCCACCCTAAGATCTAGGTAGTAAAGTCAAGCTTTCATTCGGCATTAAAACTTGAGAGAAGGCTGCTGCTAAACACCTCCAGATGCTTAAACACTGGGTAGGCCTCTTACAGCTTCCATTGAAGGTGGCTCATGCCAGCAAATCCAAGAGGCAATTTCATGAGTCCCAGCTAAAGGTAAATGACAACTTGCCACAGCAGCATTCAATCATAAATTTCCAAGAGTAGAGGTCAAATTCAGCCAGTATTAAACAAGTTTACATGGCTAAGACTAGGCTGTAGAAAATACAAATATTCTAGCAGTTTGTATTTCATCATGCTGCCATTCTCCAACTCTAAAAAATACCTACATACTTTCTCACATGGGCATGCTCACACAGGTACACTTACTGCCTTCCATGCTGCCAGTGTACTGTTTTCAGACTGTCCAAATACATCCACTTGTAAAATTGCAGACAGGGATTTAATCAGGTGGCACAGTGAATGAGCCCTGTTACTTCTTGGGTTTGTAGCTGGGTAATAGTATGTATGTGTGCACATATGAATCTATCTACCTATCTGTCTGTCTGTCTGCCTGCCTGCCTACTTATTTTTTTTTAGTACACTGGAGATGGATCTCAAGGCCTTGCACATGCTAGGCAAGCTCTCTATTACTGAGCTCCATCCCCAATCCCACAGTCTGAATTTCTTAAGGTCTAATTAAACAAATGTGCCTGGTGTTTTATTTAATACAACAAGCAAATTCTGCTAAACCACCATATTTTTGTGGCATCCTCCTGATGTGGTTTATATATACTACAGAATATCAAGTAACTGAAGCAAGTCAGCTTTCTGGGCTGAGAAATTTGCTATAGCTACAATCACCACAACCAATATTTTCTGCTTCGTGTGGTGGGCAACCTCAAAAAGAACACACCCACACTATGCCTCGTCATTTAAGAAACTCCATCATCCTTCTATTTCAAAAGTGCTGAACTTCATGTTTTAAAAAAGTTTATGACAGTGTGCTTAGAAGAGAGGGAGAGGCGAGAAAGGGAGAAGAGGGGAGGGGGAGAGGGGTGAGGGGAAAGGTAGGGGAGGAGGGTGGGAGAGGAGGAAGGGAGAGGACAGGGGACCAGAGAGGAGAGGCTAGGAGAGGAAGGAGAGGAGAGGAGATGAATAGAAGTATCTCTGTGCAGTACTAAAGTAAAACTAGGGGAAAACTTTCCTTAAGTTTGTCTTTTTGACAAGTAGTAAAGCTAATGACTACTAGTTTCCATAGAAAAATGAGTCTTAGTGTGTAAAAAAGCATTTTCTAGCTTCTTCTTTCACTTCTTAAGTGTTCTGAAAAGATTTTATTTGTTTTCAATTTTTCTTTGGGACAATTTTGCTCTGTAGCCAAGGCTAGCTTCAAACTCTCAATCCACTATTTCAGTCTTATGAATTCTAGGACCACAGAAAACTGAGATTGCAGGCCTGAACTACTATTCCTGCCCTTATTCTTCTTTAGACAGAAATTATAGCTAGGCTCCAGTGGCTCACACCTTTAATCCTAGCTACTGATGAGGCTAAGATCTGAGGATGGTGACTCAAAAGTCAGCTTGGGGAGGAAAGTCCAAGAGACTCTTATTGCCAATGAACCACCAATAAGCTGGATGTAAAGCTGTGTTAAGTGGTAGAGTGCCATGCTTGAATGAAAAAGCAAAGGACTAGTGCCTATACCCTGAATTCAAGCCTGTGTACCCACCTCAAAAACAAAAAAGAAATGTTATGCAGCATAGCAGCAAATAAATTAAAACAGAACCATGATGAAGTAGGTGGGAAAGAAGAGTTAAATTGTCTGCTATCCCACAGAGGAAATGCTGGAAACAATTGTTGAGAAAATTAAAATAATTATATGAGATGGAAGCTTAAAACTAAGCAGGTGCAGAAAGCGAGTGAAAGGAGAACTTTAAATCCTAATGCTCAATTTATTGCTAGGGAATTTCAAAGCACTATTAATTGACTGAACAAAACCTGTAATTAGTGGTAATTACAGAGATTTTCTCTACACACTATGATTTTGCTGCATTTCTAAGGAGATAATCAAGGCTATTATTTTGAATAGATGGGAGAAATCATCTAATGGTTTCCATATTTTGTCACAATTGAAGGCAACAGAATAGCCCTCCCCCCAAAGGAAACAGCCATCGGAGACAGGAAAATAAGTTAATAAAGCCTTTCTAAAAAAATTCAAGCTCCCCCCCACCCGAATTAAAAAAAAATTCCACAACACCTTTGATAGTTGCCTGAGGGCTCTGTAGCTAATGGCAACTGCAAACTACAAAGATTCTTATGGAAAATCAAAAGCTTCAGCTAAGCCTTTTAATGAATTTCTACAAGACAGACTATACACAAGCCTTTGTTATGCTGAATATATATATACCGAGAAATTTTATGTGCTACAGTATGATGGCCAAAAGCCTTAATAATAAATTCCACTATAATGAAAATCGTCATAACAAAGACCCTTTGGGTATATGGTTGACAGTGACAGTACATCAAAGACTGCCGAGTTCCTTAGACTATAATCAATTAAATATTTATTGAAAACCTAACATGTGTGTAACACAGTGCTACACATTGAGAGAATACAAAAGAGTAACACTCAGAACAGGCAGAAAGTTTGGACTCCAGAATTATTTACAGCATATATGTTAACAGGAATCTGGTAGAAAATTCAGAAAGACTCACAGTGCGAAAGCTGTTTGCTGACCTAAGCTCTGCTTAACAACTGTTCCCCAATGACCCTTTTGTATAGTCAGACCTCTAATTAATCCCTTATTTACTACAATTTAACTCTCTCCCCCCCATGGAGAAAACTAGCCAACTCTATTCCTATTACTTCAGGTTTTTTTTTAAGCAATGAAGCTCTTTGGCTAATAAAAGTATACCACATCCCATCAGATAAATATATATCTCTATAAGCTTTACTATTATTATTTTTGCATATGTTTATTTGTGTTGGGGACTAGGTGCTGTCCTTTAGTTTTTTCACTCAAGGCTAGCACTTGAGACACAACTCTACTTCCAGCTTTTTGGTGGTTTACTGGAGATAAGAATTGAACAGCCTTTTTCCTACTCTGGCTGGCTTTGAAATGCAATTCTCAGATCTCAGCTTCTGAGTAGTTAGGATTACAAGCAAGGAACCAGGCTCAATTAGGTTCAAATTTTAAGAAGCATTGTACACAAACGTTTAAAAAGCATTGCACACAAACACTCCCAAGATAGTGCACCTGAGGACAAAGCCTGTATTTAACAACTTCAATTTAAGAAATTAAGCATTGGCAATTAAACAATTACAACATTAAAAGTACAGCATAATTCTATTCCTAAAGAAACAAATTAAGTTGCCCCCAACACCAAAAGATGAATAGAAAAGAGGTCAAAGGAAATAAATTCCTAAAACAATCATCATCAGACTAAAAGAGAGAAAAGAAAAACAACAAAATTACCCTTCACTGCCAGGTACCAGTGGCTCATGTTGCTAATCCCAGCTACTCAGGAGATGGTGGCTTAAGGCCAGCCTGAACAGAAAAGTCTGAGAGATCCCATTTCTAAAATAATCAACAAACCACTAGACTGAAGGCATAGTTCAAGTGGTAGAGCACCAGATGCACAATCAATTTGAGTCAGAGTGTAACTTCTAAAACTCTATATTGCTTATTTTAGAGGGCTGAGCAATTGTTTTGTTTGCTGAGACAGTCTCTATTTACAGCTCAAGCTGGCCTCCAACTTGCAGTCCTCCTCAGAGTCTCCAATGCTGAATTTACAAATATCACAGGCATGCACCACGACACCTGGCCTGCACTATCTACTTATTTTATTTTAGTGCTGGTCCCGGGGTTTTAGCTCAGAGCCTGGACTGTTTCTGAACTGTTTTTCCTCAAGGTTAGCACTCCACCACTTGAGCCACAGCATTACTTCTGGCCTTTTGGTAGCTAATTGGAGATAGGAGTCTCACATACTGCTGGATTTGAACTTCAATCTTCAGACTTCAGCCTCTTTTTTTTTTCTTCCCCAGAGCTGAGGATCGAACTCGGGGCCTTGTGCTCACCAGGGAGGCGCTCTTCCGCTGAGCTAAATCCCCAGCCCCTGACCTCAGCCTCTTGAGTAGCTAGGATTACAGAAGTGAGCCGCCAGTGCCAGGCTTTCCCATCTATCTTTACTATTCTGTCTTAAGGCTCAGAATTAATCATTCATGCCTTTTTTTTTACAGAAATAACTTTGAGACCAAATATGGATAGCCTTCCTAAAGTTAATAGTACAAAACACACTCACCAACTTTTGCAAACGCCTCCTTGAGTTCATCAAGCTCATCTTTGGAAATCTGAGTGGTAGCCATCTGATCCATTTAAAGATCTAAAGAGAAACCAAAAAGGTTCAGACTTGTAAAAAAGTTTGTCATGAATATAAATACTCTCCTAAAATTCTCATGTAGGGAAAAATCAGAATAGGTTACTCTATCTGTAGGAAACCCATAATAAGGCAAATGGGGCCTTATTTACCAAAAGTTAATTAGAAAACAGTATTTCTGAGTCTTCCTTTTGATCTTAAATGACAAAGAGTGAAAGGGCCAACATATCCAGCAATGACAGGAAATAGGCATATCAGTTTTATATACCAAAGCTTAAAAGTTCAAAATTAGACGACCAGTTGCAATTTGTGTAAAATATCATTACCCCATTAAGACAATCTAGTCCTAGTCATTCACAGAAAATAATGACTTTCAAATATCACACTGGCATGTGTGACTTGGTCATCTCCCTGTATTTGAGCCTGAGGACTTGTGTCCTTCTTACTGTAGAACAACTCACAGAACCTAGGACTTTGAGACACTCAATAAAATTATACTTTAACCAAATTCATTCATTGATATCTATGTACCAAGAAATGCATTAGATAATTGCCTATATAGGTTAATTCCCTGAACCCTCTCAATGGTCCTGTGAGGGAAATATTCTTATCCCTTTGTTTTCCTAGTAGATGACTGGCTTGCTCATCAGGATGATGGAAATGGAATTCAAAGTCAGGTTTTTCAATCCTAGACAAATGAAAAAATGGCCATGATACTATAAGTTTTTCTTTACCCAGAAAGAATTGCATAGAAATGGCTACAATTTTTTAAAATATAGGTACTGGGGCTTGAACTCAGGACCTGCCACTCTTACTTGGCTTTTTTGCTCAAGGCTGGTGTTTGCCACTTGAGCCAGGCCACCACTTTAATAGATTTTGGCTGGTCAATTGGAGATAAGAATCTCGAGGACTTTTCTGCTCTGGATAGCTTTGAAATGTAATCATCACATCTCAGTCTTGTGAGTAGTTAGGATTATAGATGGGAGCCACCAGTGCCCTGGTTTATCAATTTTTTAGGAGACAAAGAGAGTCTTTTGTGTTTTGGTAGCAGCATGACTGAAATTTCAGACCACTGTGTGAGATCTGCCTCCCTCAAACTTTGTTATATCACTACACAACAACAAAAACACAAAACTCACCAACTGCTCATAAACTTTTCTTACCTATGATCTCAGAATATCTCTAGAGACAGACCAGTTGTCTGCAGGTAGGCTGAGTACAAACACCTTTCAGAGGAGTCTCAGTTCTATTAGGTAAAGAAAGATCTTCAGTTAGATATAAAATAGGCTTGTTAAAAGATAAAGTGTAAAAATAATTTTCCAGAAATGAAGCTGTAATCTCAAAGTAGTCCATAGTTAACTGAGATGATGTTCAACACTTCCAGTTACAAAAATACTTGATAGGATTTATTCCAATTTTCTTCAGACATATTTTAAGCAATCACATTTTCAGTACAACATTATTACCAGTCTCCATGCGTTACACCATGTACAAAATGACATGAAAGTTTGCAAGTGTGAAAATGTACAATGTGCTTTGTTTTTCATCACTAAAGACATTTTACAGGATGAACACTTTGAGTCAGCAATAATTTAAGATATGTAATTAAAAAAACGCAACATCAACAATTGATTATTTTCTCATACTACCACATCACTATTATACAGATAAAGAAAATTAGAAAAGACGAGTCAGAGAGCTGGGGATGTAGCTCAGTGGTAGAGAACATGCCTGAATTTTATCTTCAGCATCACCAAAAATTAATGAATTAAGGAAATCTATTACACAATTTTTGTTTTATTGGCATCAAGGCTTGAACTCAGAGCACTGAACTTGTGCTTATCATAGCTGGCACTACACCACTTGAACCACATTTCCAGCCAAGCTTTTTTGCTGGTTAACTGAAAATGGAATATCTTAGATTTTTCTTCCTGGGCTGGCTCTGAACTGCAATCCTCCAGATCCCAGCTTCTTAAGGAGCTAGAATTTAAGGCTCAGTCACTAGTGCCTTACTTAAAAAAAAAAAGACAAACGATGGATCTGCTATTCCAAGTGACCAGAAATCTCACCCAATCTCTATCTCCCATTTCTCCCCTCTGTAGACTACAAGGATGAATAGGCAGAAACCTCCTTCCCTGCTGCTCATACCCCTTAACCAATATGCCTCCCCCCTTCTATCCATATTTTAAGCATGTGTTCTGTGCCTAGTTCCTGCCCTTGAGGAATTTACAATCTGGGGAGGAAAATGTAAATAATTACAATATGACATAAACTGAATTTGTGGCTGCAATAAAAGGTAGAAATAGCCACTTTTTAGAGAGCGAAAGGCTTGGCAGACCCTAAGGATTATTAATTCCTTCCCAGGGAAGCTGAGAATGCAATTCTTTTGTTCCTCTTACAAAACTAGGAACTGCTTAGATCTCATAGAAACCAATTTAAGGTACTAACCAGTTTGCTTCAAAACATTAACCCAGTGCACAAAAAAAACATACATATGTAAGTTTTCCAACTGCTTACTTCTTTGTAATTATCTTAATAAAAAATCTAAAGTTGTTTATTTTAGGTTTTTAACTAAGATTTTCCATCTCCAGGCAATGTGAAGAGGTACAACTTCCATGCTCAATACTACAAACAAGCAAAGAAGAGGCACAACTAAGGAAGAGTAAAGAAAAGAATTGGAGGTTGGGCTAGTAATCCTAGCACAGCAGAGGATTCTAGAGGTCCAGGCCAGTCTGGGCTACAGAAATATTGTCTCAAAAACCCAAAGGAACAAACATCTTAATACCTGAGTCAAGACTAAAATACATAAAGTCAAATTTATTTATTTTATTTATTAATATTTTGGATGCTGAGCATGAACCCAGAGCCTCATACACTCTACGCACATCCACTACCAAGGAATCACACCCCCAGCCCTATAAAGTCAAACTGAAAAATATAACCAGTGGTCAGATTGATAGGAATTACTGTTCCTAAATCTGTCATTTGATTTTCTAAGTTAGTACATGTAGACTCCCCATATGAATAAAAAATAATTTTAGCATTACAATTACTCAAGGGCACTTGACAGTATCTTTAAGGAAATCAAGCAATATATGGTATCTTGAGAAAAAATCATATCAAATAACCTGGAAAAGCCCACAGGATTTTATTATTTGTTATTTTTTTATTTTTATTTTTTTGGCTAGTCCTGGGGCTTGAACTCAGGGCCTGAGCACTGTCCCTGGCTTCTTTTTGCTCAAGGCTAGCACTCTGCCACTTGAGCCACAGCGTCACTTCTGGCCGTTTTCTGTATATGTGGTGCTGGGGAATTGAACCCAGGGCCTCATGTATATGAGGCAAGCACTCTTGCCACTAGGGCATATCCCCAGCCCCTTGTTATTTTATTATATGTCCAAACAGTAATTTTTTTTTAACTTTCTCTTTGGTATAAAGCTGTTCCTAAAAATTCTTATTTCACTACATTGAGAAGTTACTTCAAATATATTTTTAGCTTGTCTTCATTTTTCTAAAGTATTGCTGGGGTATGAACTTAGTCACAGCCCTAACTGTAGCTTTTAAAACATTAAAATCTTAGGGAAGCTCTTTGCTCATGCTTGTAACCCTAGCCAGTCAGGAGACTAAGATCTGAGGATCATGGTTTGAAGCTAGCCGGGGCAGAACAGTCTGTAAGACTCATCTCCATTTAAAACCAAAAAGCCAGAAGTGGAGGTGTGTCTCAAGTGGTAGAATACCATACTCCTCTCCATGGGACACTCATTGTACTACAGAACTTTTTTCTTCTTTCAAAGCAACAAAAACATCCCAGACTAGTTCACAAGCAAAACAGAAAAATTTGACCTCATTACTGCTCTCCAGACACGACTTAATCCAGAGTACTCTTGCCAAGCTGTGGCTCCTCACCCAAGGACATAGTACATTATAAAGGAAAGACTATTGTGCTTTATTTGCCAAAGCTAAAGGTCAAAATTATTTGACCAGTAATTCATGCCAAGGAATATTTTCCCATTAATCCACTTTCCTTGCGATTTTCAGGAAAATTGATTTCTCAAATATCATGCTGACATCTGTCAATCACTCTCTGAATTTGAGCACCAGCAATGAAAAAAAAATTGATCACTGGAAAGTAAATACACAGTGCTGGATCTGTAGTCAGAAGACATCAATTAGTGCCTTGACTTTGCTCTTTCATAATAGTGTGTCCATGAGCAAGTTTATTCAGACTGAATCTTAGTTTCCTCATCTGAAAATAGCAACATCCATATATCCAGGATCGTCATGAACATTAAAGGTGCCACAGGTAAAGTTACATTGGAACCTACAAAGCACAAATGGCCGCTTCAAATTCTTTGTGAAAGACAATACAGGATGAAGAACTGCTTTTACACAATTGAGAGGGGACCGGCAAATGTTAGCTACTAGTTCTTTTTACTTATTTTTATTACTCATGGGGCTTGAACTCAGCGCCTGGGTGCTGTCCCTGAGCTTTTCTGCTCAAGTCTAGTTAGTGCTCTACCACTTGAGCCACAACTCTACGTCTGGCTTTTGGTAGTTAACTGGAGATAAAAGTCTCACAGGCTTGGCTAGGCCAGGCTGGCTTTGAACTGCAACCCTCAGAGCTCAGCCTTCTAAGTAGCTAGGATTACTGGTGTGAGCCACCAGCACCTGGCTAGCCCTTTAAATGGGATACATGGAGTGTTATCTCATTATCTTCTATCTATTCATTACTGAGTGTAACCAAGCTTCCTCATACATGAAACTCATAAGCTTTTAGTCATCATGATTTAAGAAAGATGAACCTCAAGCAAACCTGTCAGTCACTTTTTAACCTCACTTTGGCTTCTTCCTAAGGGCAGTTTCTATCAACAAGTGGAAGAGCACACAGGTGACACAGGAAAGCAAATCCGCAAAAATGAAACCCATTTTCATTTTAGGATCTCTTTTCAAAATAGCTCTCAGCTGGACATTCCTCCTAAATTTGCACATTTTCTCATGAGCAATGGAATATAAAAGTTTGAGGCAGGAAGTAAATAGCACTTGCTGAATACAAACTGAACTCCAATTTCATCATATGAGATTGACAGGAAAAAGAAAAGGCTGACTGGGAAATAGCACTTTTTTTCCCTCCCAATCTGTTTTTTCTCAAAAGTGAAATTGATTATATAAGAGAGAGACAGAGACTCAGACACACACAGAGAGCTGATAGTAAAAAAAAAAAAAACAAATATATTTTCCTTCCATTGCAATTCAGCAAATGAAATAACTAATAAAAAAAACAGCTACCTAGGATCTTTAGATTTTTTTTGAGTTCTCTTGTGTGCAAAACACTTTGATCTCCAATTCAGTTTTTTGTTAATTCCAGCCTGCTCCTGCTCCCAAAGGGCAGGGGGAAAAAAAAGCAAAACCTCTTGCCTTAAACATCAGACACACAGGAAATCAGATTTTTTCAACTAAGGTAATAAACCCAAAGCAAACAAAACCTTGTTTATTTGTTTTCTTTTCATAAAAGGATATGGTGTACAACTGGGTACGAATTCAGGGCGTCACCCATAGAAGAATCTTATGCCTATGAAGTCATCCCTAATTACAGCATGTGACTAACAATACAGCAATTATGAAACCACGCCACTGGTTCATTTAACCATACATAAGCCCTGAACACAAAGTCTTCCACTGAGAACCTCCTATACCTATGACAACCTGAAACTATTACTCAAATTCTGAAATGTATTTGAGGGAGAAAAGGAAGAGTTGCCTGTTTTCCTTTCCTAAGGCACTCAAATTTAGGAATGCACTTCACTCAACAATGTAGCTACTTACTAGTGTGTTAGTAAGTCCTAGGCAGGGTGGACAGGAAGGGGAGTCAGTGCATACTGGGAAACTCCTGGGTGAAGAACCAACTTGGATTATGAAAATGTTTTTTGAAATGGAATGGCTATTACAGCATTAAAATAGGGATATGGCTTGGAATGGAAGGTCAGTGTTATAACACTTGCCTAGCAAGTACCCTGGGGTCCATCCTCAATATGAAAAACGGAAGAAGGAAAGAGGGAAAGAGGGAAGGGAGGGAGGGAAAGAGGGAAGGGAAGGAGGGAAAGAGGGAGGGAGGAGAAGAAACAGGAGAGGAGGGGATGAGAAGGAGGAAGAGGAGAGGAGGAGATGGAAGAGGAAGAGGGGGAGGAAGCAGCAGAACAGCTGGGTGCTGGTAGCTCACACTTGTAATCCTAGCTACTCAGGGGGCTGCCATCTGAGAATTGGGTTCCAAGTCAGGCAGGGAAGTCCGTTAGACTTATCTCCAATTAAACACACACACACACACACACACACACACACACACACACACACACACACACACACACCACCAGAAGTAGAGCTGTGGCTCAAGTGAAAGAGCACTAGTTTTGAGCAAAAAGGCTCAGTAACAGTTCCCAGGCCCGGAGTTCAAGCCCCAGGATCAGAACACAAGGTTATTGACCAGACTTAAACCCAGCTACTAGTATGCTAGGGGAAAGAAAGCTTGAACACATAAAAAGTGGACAATATATCCATAAAAGAAGAAAATACATGCATAAGAAGAAAGAAGGTAACAAGGGGTAAACAGAACATGGAAGAATACATTATTTCATTGCAAAAGGAAGGGGAACTCAACAAGGCAACCACGATTGTGTGTGAACAATTCCACAACCGGTAACCTAAAAGGCTATTATTTGTCACCTGCCCTCATCCAAAACAGGCATTGTCTTGGAACGCCCACACTTTACATACCTCCCATTACCAACAGAAACTGCCACCCTGCCTCCTCCCTAGTTAGGCAAGTCAACAGCTGAGTCTCTAGGTCCATGCGCGGTAAACGTTGCTGGACTAAATCAAGCTTGTCTACTCTGTGAACACTCATGCACCAGCATGCTGCTTTCCAATGCCCTCAGAAGACTTCAGCTTGAATGTCTAGCACCTCTGCCCACTTTTGCATCTATGTTCATTCATCAGGACATCACTGAAGGCTCAGTATGTCCTAGGTTTATGTTGGGTGCCACAAATATACACAACTAGGACCTCCAAGTCCCCATTTTCCTGGGAGAGCTTACTTTCCAGAGGAAAAAACAGATAGAAAAGCCAACAGAAACATTGAGAGCTACCACAGTCAGAGTGAGTGGCAGGTGTCAGGAAACAGTTTCTAAGATGAACTTTTAGAGCTCAGAGAGGAATTTCTCATTTAGACATCACTGGCGACAGTGTTCAAAAAGATGGTATCTGAGAAGCAGACAGACAGGGTGGCTGGGGCTTTGGGCCTAAGGTTAGTGACAAACACAGTTACAGAAGGTCAGAGGCCAATTCAGAAGTGGCCAAGGCAGAAGAAAAGTCAGCAATGATTCAGTTGAGCTTAGGCCAGTTTATTTTTTCATTTTCATTTTTGTGGAGCTGAATCTCAAACTCAGGGCCTTCCTCACACTAGGCAAGTGCTCTACCTGTGAGTCACACACTTGGCCTCATTATTTTGCCCCCTTACCCCCTAACTCTTCCATTTGCCAAACCAAACCTCATTTCCAATTACTCTAGTCTCAGTCTCCAGTAGTGGAAATTGGAGTTTGGCCATCAGAAAGATGAGTCAACCCCCAAGCTTTTTAGATTTTTCATTTCCAAAAGGTGATATTCTTCTATCATATTGCATTCTCTCTCTCTCTCCTTCTCTCTCTCACACTTCCTCTCTCCCCCTTCCCCTTCTCTCTCTCCCTCTCCCTCTCCCCCCTCCTCTGGTGCCAGCACTGGGGCTTGAACTCAGAGCCTGGGCACTTTGTCTTAGCTTTTCTGCTCAATGCTAGCTAGCACTTTCAGCCATAACTCCACTTCTTATTTTTTATGGTTAATTGAAGAGTGTCAGGAATTCCTGCAGAGGCTGGCTTCAATCCGCAATCTTCACATCTCAGCCTGCTGAGTAGCTAGGATTACAGGCAAGTGCCCCCAGTGTCCAGCATACAATCCCCCATTTATGCTTGCAGTCTGGTCTACTTCAGTAGCCTTGGAGCTGATCTTTCTTGTGTCTCTCCTGTGTATTCTTCACATTCTCATTTCTGAAGAAATATTATGATCCTTCCATACAAAAGGAAATTCCAACCTTTCAGTGCAGTTTTCACGGTCCTAATTATTCAGTTAAAGGCTGCTTTCTTTCCAATGCCATATCCTATTAGGTGGATTGCATCTCTGAATCCTACAGCCTAGAAACCCCCTATTCTAGCCAGGGGCTGATGGCTCACACCTGTAATACTAGTTACTCAGGAGGCTGAGATCTGAAGATTGCAGTTTGAAGCCAGTCTGGGTAGGAAAGTCCATGAGAGTTTTAAGAGCTACTGTGCCTGCTTCTAGCTGTGTGACTTTAGGCAAGTTACTCAATATCTCGCAGCCTATTTGCTTTCTGTAAAATCAGAAAAACAATATTAGCCAGGCTCTGTTTTATATATTATACAATATAATATATGTATATAATACCTGTAAAAATAGATAGGGACCATTCTAGCTAATATTAATTTAAGTAATATTCCATTATTTAAAGGATAAAGTAAAAAATAATTTACTTAAACTTTAGCTGAAATAATAAAACCTACCATTCTATAAACATACAGAATGTGGACAACAGGTTCTATAAAGAGTCTAAACTATTCAGAGTCTATACAGAGTTATACGTGTTCTTTCTTCAAACATTGGTGTATGTTCTGAAGGTAAAACAGCTCATGCTTCTTGAAAAATTGCATGTGGAGCCTGAGGGTATAGCTCAGTGGTAGAGAGAAGCCCTGAGTTCAATCTTCCACACCAGATAAGAAACACAAAAAAGGAAATAAGCATGGCAATGCTTTTCTTGCTTTAAGTCATTCCTGCACTCCACATATCTTAATTTGAGCCTGTTGGATGCTAAGTACTGTGAACAGCTACACCCACTACACCACTGCTAACAACCTGGTCTCACTCTAAGTTCAAACATTCATGTATCTATCTATCTCTTTTTTTCCAGTCCTGGGGCTTGAAATCAGGGCCTGAGCACTGTCCCTGGCTTCTTTTTGCTCAAGGCTAGCACTCTACCACTTGAGCCACAACGCCACTTCTGTTTTTTTCTATATATGTGCTTCTGAGGAATCAAACCATGACTTCATGTATGTGAGGCAAGCACTCTACCACTAGGCCCTATTCCCAGCCAGGATTCCTTCTCTTACAGGACTTTGCTCAAGGGCCAAAATGCTTGGAGTTTTGTTTGCCTTCTTTTAGAATTATAGGACTTTGGTAAAGCCATAAATGCCGTAACTTAACAGGGTGTGTGTATTGTCATTTCATCAAAACAAGGCAGTGGAACCCCAAAAGCCTTTCCCTCTATCCTAGGTTCTTAGTTCTGAAAGTTTCAGAAAGGTTAAAATAGAAGGAACAACTTACTGTTCACTAATTATGGCATATGAGCATTATGAAAAATTGCCTGTTGGGCCAAGTACTGGTAGTTCATACCTGTAATCCTAGCTACTAAAGAGGCTGAGCTCTGAGGATCATGGTTTGAAGCCAGCCCTGGAAAACAAATCCAATTAAGTAGCTTTTAAAAAGCCCAAAGTGAAGTTGTGGCTCAAGTGGTAGTGTCAGCCTTGAGCAGAAAAAGATAAGGGAGATTCGAGTTTCTGAGTTCAGGCCCCAGTATGGGTACAGAGAAGTAAAATTGCTTATTGGAGTGAATGCAGAGAAGAAACTTCTAAGAGTCCAATATTTACCATGTACAGCAGATTTTTGCTTATTACTAAGGTATTTCTCGGGCCTAGATCTGGGAATTTTTCATGATACCTTGGCCACAAATTGTAAAACTAAAGAGAGGACATATTTAATCACATTAAAGACAATTGATAGCATTTTCTTTTTACTTTTGTTGCACTGATACTGTACTTCTACAATAAATTTTGACCAAAATAATATAAATGTAAAAATGTCATGTCAGATAAGATTGTGTAAGATTTCAGGGACATATGTAAGGTAAAATAAAAAGTCTTACCTACTAAGCTTGCTGTATTACTCATCTTGTATTTCTTTGATGTATAAAATCAGTTTTCCCTTTGTTTTATTATTAATTAATTTACTTATTTTAATTAATTAATTAATTTTAATTAATTAATTTATTTTACTCTCAGGGCCTGGGTTTTGTCCTTGAGTTTTGGGGGGTTTTCTTTGGCTGGTCTTGGGACAAAAAGGGGGTTATTCACCCCAGGCACTGGTGATTCAAGCCTGTCATCTGAGATACTCAGGAGGTTGAGATATGAGGATTGCCATTCAAAGCCCAGTCTGGCTAGGAAAGTCTGTGAGACTCTTATCACCAATAAAGTACCCAGAAAAAGCCAGAAGTGGCACTGTGACTCAAGTGCTAGAGTGTTAGCCTTGAGCAAAAGAATCTCAGGGACACCACTCCAAGACTGGAAAGAAAGAGAGGGGAAGGGGACAGTGCAAAACAGAGAGAAAAATAGAGAAAATAAACAGTGCAAAGAGAAAAGACAGAGAGAGAGAAAGGGTGGGGGGAGAGCCAGTGCAAAAAAAAGTTGGGCTTGAGGATATGGCACAAGTGGTAGAGCACTTACCTAGCAAGTGGGAGGTACTGGGTTTAATCCCCTGTACTGTCAGAAAAACAACCAAATGCCAATGGGGATGAATAGGGTAAGTGCAGGCTATGTAGTTAGCTCATGTGGACTGAGAAACGTGTGTTTGAGCCAGCAGGTGTGGTGAAGCAGACCTCTGTAACCCTCATACTCAGGAGGCCTGGGCAGGAGGATCACATGTTCCAGTTCATCTTAGGCTATATGGCAAACCTCTGTCTCAAGTAAACATATACTAGGCTAGTGGTGTAGTTTATGTTTGCTTAACATACACAACATCTTAAATTCCCAATCCTAGAATAAATAAAAAACAATAAATGAATACATAAATAAACCAGTGAAACCCATCTACACTGTTAGAAAAAGCTTTGACCCAATCTTAGAGCAACATTTCTACATTCTTCACATGCAATTGACCTGCTATCATGCTTTACCTAACTACTCTCATTTACTACTTCAAGATATTACAAAACTGTTTAAGAGGTTTGCAACCTGTTTTTGGAATTTAGCTGAAAGTCAAACAGAGAGGTTTGTTTAGAGACAATTCTTACTGGCAATAATTCTGGCATATAAGCAACACATTTCATTTCACCTTTACAATGCACCGATCATGTTGCAACATGTTTGCAATTTGTAGATAAAAGCTAACACTTAGAAATAAATGCAAATTGGTTCAAGCTACAAGTTATACTTCGACATTATGAGCCCTTTCAATACATACAAAAGTAAGAGAAAATAGTACAACAAACACCCATGAACCCATTTCTGATTCTACAATTAGGAGGATTTACTCACCCCTGCTTGATTTAATTTTGTCTCTTCTGGTTCTCTCTTCTCTCCTCTCCTATCTTGCCTATCTATGTCTCTAGTTGGAATATTTAAAGGTACACTGCAGATACTTCATGACTTTACTCCTTCAGAGCTATTAAGAAATGAATTCCTTATTGGAACTACCTCTATTCTACGCCACAATAGTACTGGCTAGATTTGCATTGATTTTCCCCCTAGTACCAATACTTATGAGTCACTCAAACTGACGGGTGCTGAATCCTGTGTCACTTCCTGGAGCAGTATCCTATACTTCCATTTTAAGTAAAAGTTTGCCTTCCTCTTTTTGTATTTCAAAAACAAAGATCTAAAAGCAAGCTACTTAAAATAAGCCTACTAATAGAACCCAATAATAGAAATACTCAATTTAACTTACATTGAAGAAATTCTTTAAATGTTTGTCATACTGAACTTTGGAGGTATTTAATGTCATAATAATGAAATAAATATGTCAAACTAAAAAGCACAAGGAAATCATACCCCTTCTCCTATTTTTACCAAAGTTAGGATTGAAATGGGGCACACTTCTTTTTAAAACCTATAATTCCTCCTGTATTTCCCAAGCAAATTTCTATACCCTACAAAATAGATCTGAATAAATTATGGGAAAACAAAGCTGCTGCTAATGAAATAAATTAACCCTAGCACCTAAGGGGTATTTCCAGTGTAGTTTCCAGTGTACTCTCTTAAAAAAAACTAACATATATGTTTGAGTGAAGCCAAGAGCAATATTCAGATATAGGGTGTGTGGGTATGTGTGCGTGTGCGCATGCACACACGTCTACACATGCACGCACAATTTCAGACTACTCAGTATGCTTCAAACACTATAGAATATTATGATCTACAACTTGGGAAACACAGATATAACAAGGATTCAGCTACCAATTTGAGCTAAGCAGAAAGATAATTTTGTCACTGGATGTGCTCTCAAATATTGTACTTGTTAATTGAAAGCACCAGATTTCTGTATTTTATATTTTGCTCATTCCTGCAGGTTTTGAAAAACTAATCTGAGGCCCAATGCTGGTAGCTCATGCCTGCCATAGTAGCTACTTAGAAAACTGAGATCTGAGGGTACCAGTTCAAAGACAGACCGGGTAAGAAAGTATGTGAGACTCCCATCTCCAATTAACTATCAGGAAAAGAACAGAAGTGGAGCTCTGGCTCAAATGGTAGAGCACTAGCCTTGAGCCAAAAAAAACAAACCCCAAAACAAAAAAAAACTCTGTGTGGAGGTCCCAAATCCAAGCCCCAGTACTGGCACAAAAAGAAAAGAAATCTCAGGTAATACTTAACTCAGAATTCAGATTTATTCTATGAACTAGCAATACTTCCTTTGTGCCGACAAAAATCTGGAGAACTAAAAACATCCAGTTATCTACTTTGAACAATAGAAAGCCCTGCTTGATCAATGAGCACTGGAAGTCATTGTCATTGCCTTGTCACAGGAATGTCACCTAAATCTCATCACCAAAGACTTTCCTGTATTTTGTAAATTATTAACATCAGGACAACTGTTTGACATAAGTTACTTTGTAAGAGCAGAAAAACTAATGTAATCATGGCATGCTCCAGCAGGACAGCCACCTCTGTTTCTGTCACTAAAAAAAAAAAAAATCAACAAAGATCAAAGGCTTCTGAAATCCTGCCTTCTCTCTTCTCCTCTTTCTAAACATTAATAATTTCTATTACTTAAACCTTGGAGTATCTAACTGGATAAGTATGGCTATGTAACTAGGACACCAAAATAAATTTTTAAAAAGAGCAAAGTGCCTACGGCATTTACAAAATAAAGGGAGGAATAAAAAACCAAAACAAACACTAAACAGGTTAACTCAAAACTTCAAACATTTTTCTGAAAACAAATTTGATTCTACTTGGATGAATAACATTTAGAAGGTGACTCCAAATGTTTACCCAAATAAATAGTAGGAATTAAGCTTCTCAAAGTAAAATTCGGCTTAAATATTTAGTAATCTAAAAGTTACAGCCTAACAAAATAATATTAAAATAGTTACCCTTCTGCGACAGGAGTAAACCTGTTTCCTTTCTCGCTGGGCTAATAGAACCTTCTCCACGCCCAGAACTTGAAATCTGGAAACCCAACATTCTTCTTACAATTGCATCTTTAGAGAACAAGTCACAACACTTCCTGCTAGTGAAACAGAACACCCTGACAAAAGAATGATACAATACTTACGGATCGTCTTCCTGTCCGCCTTGCACTCCTTTGCTAGGGATTTAATAAATTCTAACATACACAGTATTTAGAGAAAACCTTTTTTTTTTCCATTTCAGCTCCACTTTTCAAACCCTACAAGGACTCAAAGGAATTTAAAAGTTGGTTCAGGTCAAATAGCTACAACCTATATACCTATTTAGAGTTTGAGCAGTAGCCAAGTAACCTGCTTATTTTAGAATGCGTGGAACAGCTTCTCCCCAGTGTCGAAGTCACCCATCCATAGACAAGCACATTACTCAGAAAGGCAAATTATTTGTCTCAGATCGCTATGTTCTCTATTATTCATTTTGAATGACACATAATATTTGTAGTCCAAAGCCTAGTGAAGGGAATGTTTATTTACATTACATACTTTTTTTTCCTTTCTGTTGATATGTAAGCTAAGGAAAAACTGGGAGAAAAGGAGGGAGGGAAGGAGTGACATTGTCCAAAAAGAAATGTACTTTTTATCTGACTTATGTAACGGTAACTCCCCTGTATATCACCTTTATAAGCTTGGTTCACAAACCTGGCTCTACAATTTACTATGCTCTATATATGTCTTTGGGCAAGTTGCTTCAACTCTACTGCCTCTTTTTCTTATCTAGGGTGAGCCAAAGATGTGACTCAGTGGAACAATACTTACCTAGCATGCATGGGATACTGGATTCTATACAGGACACTGAAAATAATAGTAATAATGATAACTATGCTCAATATAACAACAATTATTTTATACATTATTAGAAAGCTTTAATGATCTGCCATAGACCATTAATTTACTTCAGAGCCTGTATAAGGTAAGCACTAGATGAGATAACTGCTCTTCTTCTTTGGACAGTCGTGGAGCTAGAACTCAGGGCCTGAGCGCTGTCCCTGAGCTTTTGTGTCCAACTCTAGTGCTCTACCACTTTAAGCCACAGCTCCACTTCCAGTTTTTCTGGTGGTTAATTGGAGATAAAGAGTCTCATGAATTTTCCTGCCTGGGCTGGCTTCCAACCCTGATACTCAGATCTCAGCTTCCTAAGTAGCTAGGATTACAGGTGTTAGCCACTGACACTGGCTATAACTGCTCCTCTTCTTTTTGTCAGTTGGAGGACTTGAACTTGGGGCCTGAGCCTCTTTGGGTTCAAAGCTAGTGCTCTACCACTTGAGCTGCAGCACCACTCAGTGCTTTCTGCTTTTTGTTTAGTGGTTAATTGGAGATAAAAGTCGCACTGGGACTTTTCTGCCTGGGCTGGCTTCGAACAACAATCCTCAGATCTCAGCCTCCTGAGTAGCTGAGATTACAGGCAAAAGCCTGGCTATTAAACTACTCTTATTATTAAAATTTGCTTTTAAACTGCTCTGGGAAATCTAATCAATGAACTGCTAAATGAAACAATTGTTTTATTATGAGTGCCATTTATGGGAAAGAACAGAAAAAAATTAATAGTACTGGGCTAGGTTGAGAATACCATTTCTATACTAACACAGAGCAAATTAGTAAACGGGCCAGGTACTGGCGGCTCACACTTGTAATGTTAGCTACTCAGGAAACTGATTTCAGAAGACCAAGATTTGAAGCCAGCCCAGGCAGTAAAGCCCATGAGACTCCAATTAACCAGCAAAAAGCCCGAAATGGAGCTTTGGATCAAGTGGCAGAGCGCCAGCCTTGAGCAAAAAGAGCAAAAAAGCTAAAAACGTGTGAGCCCCAGTACGGCATAAACAAATAAAAAAGGCCAAGAAGCAGTGGCTCATACCTGTAATCCCAGCTACTCTGAAGGCTGAGAGCTGAGAGTTGTGGTTTGAAGACAACCTGAGTAGAAAAGTTCATGAGACGGTTATCTCCAATTAACCAGCAAAAAGCTAGAAGTAGAGGTATTGTTCAAGTGTTAAGAACAACAGCCTTGAGTGAAAAAAAGCCAAGGGGAGCATGAAGCCCCAAATTCAAGCCCCAGTACTAGCACAGAAACAAACATCCAAACATACATACTACAGTCGGCTCTACTTACCTCAGGAGAATCAAAGAAAGTGAGAGAAACAGTACACTCCAGACCTTTAAATAACCCCAAATCAGGCGATCATAAAAACAGGTGATCTTATGATCACTGACTTCCAACATAAGGAGGTAATAGCGCCTTCAGTCATAAAGAGGATCAAACTGAACAGTTCTCATTAAGAAGCAGACCATGTTCTTTTATGTTCATCACTGACCACGTCCAGCGCTTTCATTTATCACATCCATCTCAATATCTGCATGAGATATCAGAGAGCTCCACGATGCAGAACGAAAAGAACACAGGAGCAGGAGCCAAAGGACACATTTTCCATCTGACTTTGCTTCTGATTCACTATGCCAATGGAGACTCTTTGATGTTCTCAATTTCTCCATTTTAGAAACAAGCCGCAGCACTGTCTGCCTGCAGTCTGTCTGAAGACAAAGCTTTCCAAACTCAAAGTGTGTGTGTGTGTGTGTGTGTGTGTGTGTGTGTGTGTGTACATGCACACCAGTATCCAGGCTTGAATTCAGGGCTTCTGGCTCTTGTTGGACTTTTTGGCTCACAGATGAGGTTCTATCACTTGCCATGATTCCAGTTCTCTTTTGTTGTTGTTGGTTAATTGGAGATAAGAGTCTTTCAGATTTGTGTTTTGACTAGCCCAAAAATGTGATCCTCAGGTCTCAGCCTCCTGAATAACTAGGGTTTATGAACCACCAAATTCTGGCCTCAAAGGCTAATAGTGTGTGTGTGTGTGTGTGTGTGTGTGTGTGTGTGTGTGTGTGAGAGAGAGAGAGAGAGAGAGAGAGAGAGAGAGAGAGAGAGAGAGAGAGAGAGAGAGAGAGTGTGTGTACTGGGGCTTGAACTCAGGTCCTGGGTACTGTAACTGAGCTTTATTGCTTAAGGCTAGCACTCTACCACTTGAGCCACAGCTCCACCTTCAGCTTTTTGGTGGTTAACTGTGGAGATGTCTCTTATGGAGTTTCCTGCCCATGCAGACTGGCTTCAAACCACAGTCCTTAGATCTCTGCCTCCTGAGTAGCTAGGATCGCAAGGAGTATGCCACTGGCCTTTGGCTAAAGACAAATGTTTGGTAAGAGGAAAATAGCAACACCAAGTTACAGATTTTTAAAATTTCTTCATTGATTTCAATGAATATTGTTTCCAACTGAACAACATTGTAGTCAAAGTTCTAAAAATGGTTATTCTCCTTAACACATAATTTTGAGGCTGAGGTTATAGCTCACATGGAGAGTATATCTACCATTAAAAGTTGGATAAACACTAAAAAATACAAATTTATATCTTGTGTTCTAACATGTAAAACTCTCACGGAACTGTTTTGGGTATGTGTCTTCCCTTTCTACAATAAGAGGTATGTACATCCATGTACACGTTTGACATGCAAGAATACCTGGATTCCATCCTGGGCATTACAAAAGTCAAGAAAACATTAATTAAAAAGGAAAACAAAAGTTGCATCTTTTACTTTAAATGTCGGGTAGGATATTTCCTAAAAAAAATGAAAAAGGAGAAGGAAGCTCTTTCTAGCCAGGTGCTGGTGGCTCACACCTGTAATGCTAGCTACTCAGAGGAGCTTGAGATCTGAGGACTGCGGTTTGAAGCCAGCCTGGGCAGAAAAGTCCCCATGAGACTCTGACCTGCAGTTAACCACTCAAAAACTGGAAGTAGCATTGGGGCTCATAGTGGTAGAGTGCTAGCCTTGAGCAAAAGAGCTCAAGGAGAGTGCCCAGGCTGGCCCTGAGTTCAAGCTCCATGACAGAGAAAAAAAATAGAAAGCTCTTGCTCATCAGTAGTATACAAATTTTCATCCCTGGCTTATTCTGACCATATCTGGAATATGTGTGGGTGCAAGGAAGAGAAGTATGCCTGCACTTGTATGTGTGTGAACCCATGTGGCTGTGATTCCATGTGTGAACAGAATCTGTTTTTATTATAGTTAATGAAAATTGGCTCGGGAATAGAAGATGGTGGCAAGGATTGTGAAATAAGTTTTATGTTTTACAAGCAGGTAATAGAACGAAGACAGCATCTGTGCTGCTTTAGAAATTCATCATGATGGGGGAAGTGGGGAATGAGGGAGGAGGTAACAAACAGTACAAGAAATGTACCCAAGGCCTAACATATGAAACTGTAACCTCTCTGTACATCACTTTAACAATAAATAAGAAAAAAAAGAAATTCATCATGATGACTGCAAACGAAAGAAAAACAATGGGAATCAAGCGTGTTCTCTCTCTCTCTCGTATTACAAACAAACCCAGAAAATACACACACACACACACACACACACACACACACACACCTATACCTATGGATGCACACACCCCTTAGGGTAGAATGAAAAGACATATACCCAAAGCAGTCTTCTGAGAGTTTTATATGGGGATCAGTGTAACATGCAGTTAGAACACAAGATCTAGACTTAATATTTTTTTAGGGCTTTTCCAACTTTTAATGCTAGATATACTACTTCCATGTGACAGCTATATTAGAGGCCTGTGTCAATGTGCTTGCACCTTGATAACATGCTCTATTTTCCTTTTCCTCAAATAGGATTTTACCCAAGTTTGTGATTTCATTTGAAAAAAAAAAAAAGCGTTACACTCACAGAGGATGAGCCATCAAATCACAGGGAATTACCCAGGTACAATGGTGCACGCCTATAATTCTAGCACTCGGGAGGCTAAGGCAGGAAGATCCCAAGCACAAGACAAGTCTGGGCTACACAGCACGACCCTGTCTCAAAAAACAGATTGTTGCCAGGCCCTTGTGGCTCACACCTGTAATCTTAGCTACTCAGAAGGCTGAGATCTGAGGATCTCAGTTCAAAGCCAGCCCGAGCAAGAAAGTCCCTGAGACTCTTACCTCTAACGAAGTATCAAAAAAGCCTGAAGTGGTGCTGTGGCTCAAGTGGTAGAGCATTGGCCTTGAGCATAAGAAGCTCAGGAACAGTTTCCAGGTTCATAGTCCAAGCCCTAGGACCAGCAAAAAAATAATGGACTGGGGGCGGGCATGGCTCAAATGGTAGGACACCTGTCTAGCAAGTGCAACGCACTGAGTTGAGTCCCTAGTACTGCCAAAATAAAAAATAAAAAAGAAAGCAAACACAGGGATGTAAAAACTAAAAGAACTGCCAAGTTAACAGGCAGGCAGCTGCTGGTAAAATTCTGAATCATATTGGAAAGTTTAGGAAAGTTAAACTAGAAGCAGTATTAGGTACACGGACTTCATGTTGCATAAATGTGTCAATCTCAACAAGCAAGTAGATCTGGTTTCTGTTTTTCTTTTCTTTTGTTTATAATGCTGGTGATGGGCAAACACTAGGCAAACACTCTACCACTGTGCTACACCCCAAGTCCTGCAATTTTATTTTGTGCCAATCCTAGGGGTTAAACTCAGGGTCTGGGCTCTGTCCCTGAGATTTTTTTGCGCAAGGTTCACATTCTACCACTTGAGCCACAGCTCTACTTCTGAGTTTTGGGTTGTTATTTGGATATAAGACTCTCCCAGACTTTCCAAGCTGGCTTCAGACCATTATCCTCAGATCTCAGCCTGCTGAGTAGTTAGGATCATAGGCATAGCCACCAGCACCCAGTTCAAAATTTTAAAGTAATTAGGAATTTTACTGACTTTAAATTATGTACTTGGGGGTGCTTTTCATCATGAAAAACAAAAGTTTGAAATAAATTGAGGACTTTTTCTCTTTTGACACAGGGTCTTACTACGTAGCCTATGCTGGCTTCTAACTCAAGATCCTCCTGCCTCTATCGTCTTGAGTGCTGCAATTACAAGCATGTGTCACCATAAATGACTTCAAAAACAATTTGAAGTATGACTTCCCCCAAAATCATTAACTGAAAAACACACAGGGCAGGGAATGATTTAACAGAAGACATCTGGGCTCAGTTCGTAGCTAATAAAACACACAAAGAAATAACTCATATGTTCTACACCTTTCTATTCTGAAGGTCTCATTTAAAAAATGAATGCGTAGCCAGGTACCAGTGGCTCATGCCTATAATCCTAGCTACTCAGGAGGCTGAGATCTGAGGATCGCAGTTTGAAGCCAGCCCAGGCAAGAAAGTCCTTAACACTCGTATCTCCAATAAACCATCAGAAAACTGGAAGCGGAGCTGTGGCTCAAAGTAGCAGAGCAGTACTCTTGAGCAAAAGAAGCTCAGGGACAGTGCCCAGGCCCTGAGTTCAAACCCCAGGATGAGCACCCAAAGAAAGGAAGGGATGAGGGAACAGGAATAGGTGGGCCAGGGGAAGAGAAATGGAGAGAGGAGGAAAGGAAGGGATATGACAAGAAAAACAACAACCCTGCTACCTTAGCAGCAACTCAATTTTGGGGGGAAGTAGGATCTAAAGTTCTCAAAGAGCTTTCCAACAGTCAGGTGTCAGTGGTACAGGCCTGTAATCATAGATAATCAGGAGGCTGAGATCTGAGGATTGTGGTTCAAAGATAGCCAAGACAGGAAAGTCCTTGAGAAATACTCTCCAATCAATCACACCAAAAATCTGGAAGTGGAGCTGTGGCTCAAGAGGTAAAATGCTAGCCTTGAGCTCAAGGACAAAGGCCAGGTCCTGAATTCAATCCTAGGACAGGCACATAGAAAAATGTGTTACAAAATAACTTGATATGCAGCTTGTATATAGCAAACCAGATTTTTCTTTAGTAAGCAGCAAGAATTTCCCTTCTCTTGTACAAAGCAACCAAGAATATTTAAAAGTGAAAGTACACACACACACACACACACACACACACACACACACATACACACATACACATGAAACTAGGAGCTTCATTAAACTATTTTACTTTACATATGTTTAAACATTTCTATAAAAATAAGCTTTTAAATTTTCTATGAATGTATTTTGTATTCTGGAAAGCAAAACCAAAATTCCTGGCTTATATTCATCCAATAGGTAATACTGGTTGAGCATGGTTTACAAAAGGCATGACTGGATGACATAAGGATACAGAAGAAATATGAAACATGCCTTTCCCCTTACTCAAAGTGGGTATGCTCATAGATGTTCGTATGATGAATATAGATTAGTGATACTAACTCCTTGAAATGGGTATGATACTTGCTTGGACTGTAAAAAGGCACAACCTGAGCCAATTGACCTGTGAATCATTATAATGGAATTTTAAGAAAAGGGAGGAAATGGTATGAGCAAGAAAAATTTAAAAGGTAACTTAAAAATAATAAAGTAGTGAGGCTTTCTTTGGTTTTTCCTCTATAAAAGGAAATGAATTAAGAGATGTGAGCAAACATGGCCATGACCACATCATTTTTCCACCACAGCCCGTCATCAGATTTCACTTTAGGGTAGGAACCTCTATGTCATCTCCTTTGAGTCAGCTCTTGTACTACTCACACAGGCAAAAAATAACCAAGCCATATGCCCATTTTCCATAGTGAGCATGAAATACATGTAAAGATTTTTATCATTCTTCACAAGACAGAAGGTCCATTTACCAACGTCTGTGATTTTGCATTCATCTGTTCTCTATGTCCCTCCACTCCTCCATAGAAATTCAGGCTATTCTAAAGATAAACCCAAAAGTTAAACTGAAACATTTCTCAGCTACTCAAGCAGTCTAAGCATCAACACGGATTCATGAAATATAAGAAAGAAGAAAACATGATAAGCTTCTAATTTCTTGCTCGGCATTCCATACCATTTATTCATTTGTCCCTATTTTTTGGAGGAGGGGAGGTGCTGGTCTCCGGGCTTGAACTGAGGGCCCAGGCACTAGGCACTGTCCCTGAGCTTTTGTGCTGAAGCCAGGTGCTCTCCCACTTGAGCCACAACTCCACCTCCTACTCCAGCTACTTAGTGGTTAATTGAAAATAAGTCTCATGGGTTTTCCTGCCCTGCCTGGATTTGAACTGCAACCCTCAGATCTCAGCCTCCTGAGTAGCTAGGATTACAGACATGAGCCACTAGAGCCTGACTGATTTCTCCCTATTGAAATCATTGAAAATGTGCAAGACTTCTCAAGACTCTTTCAATGAAGGTCTTTAAAAGCTGAATGATACCACCAACGGGGTTTAAAGTCCTCTATAGTTTAAAGATTTATCACACTATACAAGGGCAGTGATTTTGTTTCCTCTAGCCATGTATTTTTAGCATTTAAGACAATTCCTGGCAAAAAATTAAGCACTCAACAAATTCAAACTTGCCCCACAAAAAAGGAAAAGAAAAAATCTTATTTAAGCTGCCAATATACTACTGCTTTAGTTTCCAAACATTAAAATGACTAGTATTTCACCTCACCAAGAACAACAAAAGCAACTTTCAAAAGAAAGGACCACTGTAGCATTTCCTGTGGGCTTGCCCTAGTGCAAGATTAACCTTGTCAGTTCTTAGGAAGACATAGCAAATCCCCTTTAAATGACTAACTCCAACAAAGCATAACTTGAAGCTCAGGTTTCTACTTGTTACCCGATGCTGCCATCACCTCAAAGTGTTAAATGTACCCAGGAGGTGCTTCAGCTCTATTTGCATGTGAAAATATTTTCTGACTTCTGCTGTTATTGCAAATTTATAGAGAAAAATTGTTGCCTGATTTTCTAATAAAACATCCTAAAGATTGCCAATATTCACTTCAAGAACCTTACTAGGTGTCTAATTCTCCATGGAATTCTTGCAAATATGTACACATGCAGGAAACACAAATTCACTTCTGTTCAGTGGAGGTTAGTCCTTCACGGGCCCACTTGGCATCTCCTGAATATTTATTAGGTGCATCCACAAATATGTCTCTCTGAGAAATCCAAGTGTATGCACACTCTGGGAACTACTCATTCTGACAAGCAGCTTTCAGCTTTACATAGAGATTAGGATTGCTTCACCAGGTATAATTAATTCATCAATTCTACGGTCCTATTTCTAGCCCACTCTTCTCTGGTCAATTTATTTTGGTTATGCTGCCATGAAGGTTTTGTTAGCTTAATTCACTTTTGTTAAATCTCCAGAGAGTTTAGTTCAGCAACAATGGTTGCTATTTTCTACACATAATGGTCATTGTTAAATTTGGCCCAACACAGAGTCTTGAACACAATGTAGATTTATCCATAAGATTGGCTGCAAAAATATCTTGGTCTCCTAAAGTGGTTATATGCCCTTATCACTCAAATTTAAGGGGAAGACCTTACAAATTTTACTTGCTTTATTTTTGCTGATATGCTTTGAATTTCTTGGAAGATAGAGTAGCATGTATAAATGTAACACTATGCTTGCTCAGATTAACACACTGGGATGTAACTGACCATTCTTGCTCAGTTGATATTTTATTTGGCAACTTGGTACAACTAAAGGGAGTAATTAAAATGAATTTTGCCACTAGTCAAAGGGATTTTGTGGTTTTCATGTGATAAAATCACATTGTTAACAAAAAGTCAGCCATGCAGTTGTAACCAACCTGTCCCCATCCCAGCTTTTCAAGTCAGAAATTGGCTAAATTAAGTCTTTAGCTCATTCCTCCAGATGGGATAGACCATTTCAGGTTCACTGGCTCTGAGAATTCACTGGTTTCAAAATCAACTTATACCTGGGCACCAGTGACTCACATCTATAAGCTATTTGGGAGGCTAGTGTCAGGAGAATTGAGGTTCCAGGACAGCCCACGCAAAAAAAAAATCACAAGATTCTATATCTACAGAAATGGATGGGCATATTGGTGCATGGTTGCCACATTCAGCAATGGTATGGACTATAAATAAAGTTCATAGTCTAATCTAGAGCCTCTCTCAAAAACAAACGGAGCAAAAAAGAGGCTGCAGGCATGGCTACCTACTTATCAAGTGTAATGTCCTGAGTTCAGCCACTCTGGAAAATGGTATGGAGAGTCCTCAGAAGGCTAAACATATAGCTCCCCTATGACCCAGCAGCCCCACGTTTGGGCATCTACCCAAAAGACCACAAACAAGAACACACTAAAGCCACCAGCACAACAATGTTCCTTGCAGCACAATTTGTCATAGCTAAAATATGGAACCAACCCAGATGCCCCTCAGTAGACGAATGGATCAGGAAAATGTGGTACATATGCAAAACAGAATTTTATGCCTCTATCAAAAAGAATGACGTTGCCCCATTAGTAAGGAAATGGAAGGACTTGGAAAAAAATTATACTAAGTGAAGTGAGCCAGACCCAAAGAAACATGGACTCTATGGTCTCCCTCATAGGGAATAATTAGCATAGGTTTAGGCTAGTCACAGTAGAGGATCACAAGAGCCTAATAGCTATCCCCTTATGAATGCATAAGATGATGCTAAGTGAAATGAACTCCATGTTATGGACACGACTGTTATATCACTGTTGTAATTACTTTCAACATGCCATGTGAAACTGTAGCTTCTATTGTTGATGATCCTTTTGTATCCCCTTCCTGTGGTTGTACCTTATCTGAGTACACTGAGTACACTGGATACTGTATATACAGGTATTAGAAGTAGGAAAGTGAAAGGGAATACCAAAATCGAGAGACAAAGGATAAAAAGACAAATGACTCTAAAAGCAATACTTGGAAAACCATTTGGTGTAAACCAACTGAACAACTCATGGGGGGAGAGGGAAAGGGGGAGGGAGGAGGGGGGAATGAGGGAGGAGGTAACAAACAGTACAAGAAATGTACCCAAGGCCTAACATATGAAACTGTAACCTCTTTGTATATCACTTTGATAATAAATAAGAAAAAAATGTGACAGGAAAAAAATGAGTTATAGGCTGAATATGTATCTCACAACTGTAATCCTACATCCTAGATATTTGGGAGGAGGATTACAGTTCTGGAGCAGGATTACAGACATCAGAAGAATTACAGTTCAAGGCCAGCCCAGGCAAAAAAATAAAAAGACTCCATGTTGACAAACAAATAGGGTTATTCCAGCTACTAGCAGGCATAGTGAAAAGAATCAGTGTCAGTGGCAGACCCCTAGGCAAAATCAGAAGAGCCTATCTAAAAAAGAACCTAAAAGTGGAATAGATCAAATGGTTAGCATCTTCCTAATCAAGAACAAGGCCCTTGAGTTCAAACTCCAGTACTTCCAAAAAGAAGGTGGTGGATGAAGAGGAGAGGGAGGGGGAGGGGGAGGGGAAGGGGGAGGGGGGGGGGAGGGGGAGGAGGAGGAGAGGAGGAGGAGGAGGAGGAGGAGGAGGAGGAGGAGGAGGAGGAGGAGGAGGAGGAGGAGGAGGAGGAGGAGGAGGAGGAGGAGGAGGAGGAGGAGGAGAATGAGTTCACAAAATAGAAAAAGAGCTAGGGGGTTTGCTCAGTGATGGAGCACTTGCCTAGCATATGCGAATGTCTAGGTACCATCTCCCCAACTCTGTCAAAAATAGAATAAAGTAAGTATAAAAATCCAAATAAATCCAGGTGTGGCTCGTGGCTCACACCTGCTAATCCTTAGCTACTCAGGAGGCTGAGGTCTGAGGAACATGGTTGGAAGTCAGCCCAGGCAGCTAAGTCTCCATGAGAGTCTTACCTCCAATTGCCCACTCAAAAACCATATGTGGAGCTGTGGCTCAAGTTGTAGAGGACTAGCCTTGAACACTAAGAGGCTCAGAGACAGAACCCAGGCCCCGAGTTCAAGCCCCAGGATCAGGATAAACAAAACAAACAAACGGTTAACTGTTCATGATGAGTACTGTATTCTTTTTGTAGTTGTTATTTGCAGTGCTGGGAACCAAATCCAGGACACATGCTCAGGCGAGTAGTTCACCAAGATCTATATTCCAATCCACAGTATTTTCTTTCTTCTTGAGATAGTATCTCCACTATATAGTTCAGGCTGGTATCAAACTTGTGACCTTCCTGCTTCAGCCTATGTGCCTGGGATTAAGGTATCCAACACCACTCCAGGCTTCACATTCTCCATTACATGTTTTTTTCATTACAAAGTACAATTCACATTTACTGTATCTATTACCTAAGCAGAGTTAGGAGTAAGTGGAGGAAGCTTATGACTGTGATGAAACTACTAGGCATATGCTATATAACTTAGGGAAGTTTTCACCATAGAAAAATAATTCTGCTGCCTATACTCAGGGAAGTATATATGGACTGTGATTTTTTTCTATTTCTCTTCTGTAAACCAAACCAACCAATTCCATATTTCTGATACCAGCCAAGAATGATCTATTTTATTAATTATAATAAAAGTCATTTTTGAATATAAACAGGCTGGGAAAAAAGGATCAGAAGGTTTATTGTTTTGTGCCTTCCACCCCAAATCATTAAACAAAAAAGCCAGAAAAGCTTTATCTTGAGAAAAGAAGACAGAAATGAAACCATAATGTTTCATGTTCCTTTGCTGCAAAGCAACAGGTAGAGTTTCTCCAGTTTTTAGCCAAGGAGCCTTTTTTGTTTTTAACCTGACAGTAAATTTCCAAGTTTTCTGTTAAATCAAGGAATTTACTCAATATTTTTGTAGTGTTTAAGATTTGATTCTGTAGAATAATTGAAGCCTGAGAATATAAAATATTTTCATTTAAAAACTTCTGAGCCAGGCACATAACTGCAATATTAGCTCTTCAGGAAGCTGAAGTCTGAGAATTGTGGTTCCAAGCCAGCCCTGGCAGTAAGTTTCTGAGACTCTTATCCCCAATTAACTACCAAAGAGCTACAAGGAGAGCTGTGGCTCAAGTGGTAGAGTGCCAGCCTTGTGTGAAAAGGCTAAGGGACAGTGCCCAGGCCCTGAGTTCCAGCCAACATAGCGCGCACGCTCGCACACGCACGTGCATGAACACACACACACTAATTGACTGTTGAGAGCGTAATAAAATCTAATTTAGAAGAAATCAGGAATGGTAAAACCTTTTAATATATTTTCAACATATTAGAATTCAAGTTCTGCCAATCTTTTGGATATGTTACTGTATAGGAAATGCTTTAATATCAGTGTTAGGGCTTCAGTTTTGTTAGAGCACCAGCTCTCCAGATTAAAGATATGACCTAGAAAAATAGTTTCCTACTCACTGCACTGCTATTGCTAATGCATTTCGATTAGCTTGGGAAGAGCTGCCAGATGCTGAATTTTGGAGATATTAATGACATGGCATGTCTACTGCCATCTTGTTAACAGGTGAAAGAAAATATTAGTTAGGATAAACTGATTCAAAGAGGAAGAAACATTGCTAGTAAACAATATTGGATCCTGGCTGTAATATTTACATATACAGACAGAATAGTGGTATATTAGGTCTATTACTAAAATCAGGTTCTCCAGTAATGGAGACTGTCTCCTTCACCAATGGCCTTGAACACTGTATGCTAGGATAAATCAAAATCAGGCCTCAGTTGCTTCATCTGTAAAATCAGTGACTGCATTGAGTTCATCAAATGGTAGCACATTGTTTTATTTATCTTAGTGTGGCAGACATATTGGAGACAATTTAACAAAGACCCGTGAAAGGAATGAAGTAATTGTATAGGAAGTTCTAAATAGGTCACCAGGAAATGCACTGACATCCAGTCCTCCCCCCGCCCACCGCGTGTGTGTGTGCGCGCGCGTCTTGGGATTTGACCTGAGGGCCTGAGTGCTGCCCAAGCTCCTTTTGCTAAAGCCTAGCACTCTACCACTTGAGCCACAGCACTTTGTGGCTTTTGGTAATTTAGTGTGCATATGTCTCATGGACTTTACTGCCCACCTTCCTCTCTCAAGGGGCACCTCTCCTTTCTTTCAGAGACGGTGTTGTTTGTTCTAACTTTCAGTAACAGTAAATTGTCTAGCTCCAGGAACTTTTCTGTGGGTTGAGCTCAGAAGATAAATGGCAGAATATGGGCTGTAGTGATGCTAGATAGGGAGATCTGAGGGCAATGATGCTGTAGTTGAAACTGGATTCATTTTTTTCTATGGCTATTGGATAATTCCTCATTCTTATATTTTTGCTCCCAAAAAAGTCAATTAATCTTTATCAGAAAGGATGAGTCATGACCATTCATTTTCATTTTTTCAAATATATATTTGGCCTTCTGTATACAAGGACTCCACATCTATGGTTAGGTTAAAAAATCAGCAGAATATATTCACAAAAAACTGGCTGCACCGAACAGGTACACTTTGATTGCCACTATTTCTCAAACTATACAGTGTATACCAACTATTTAGATAGCTTTTACATTGTACTATGTATTAAATAATCTACAGATGACTAAATTCTATGGGATTGGTTTGAGAATGCAGCTATATGTTTAGTACCCACTAGACCCTGGGTTCCATCCTCAACAGCACATAAAACAAAGTACATGGAAGAATATAAGTAGATTATATGCAAATATAACCCAGTTTTAAGTTCCTTAGGGAACTTTAACATCCATGACTCTTGGTAATTCAGGGAGTTCCTGGAACCAATAGCCTCTGCATATGGAAGGATGACTTATGTATAAGGAGATTTAGACCTGCTGTGGTCTGGCACACTGTGAAGAAAGTAGGAGCATAGAGGGGTTAATTTCCTCATTCCCTAACAGCTCTTTGCAGAGGTTTATGGCCAAAATTTATTACTGCCCTTGAAGAGAACCACGTATAACAGAGATAGTACATTGCTGAGGTCCCCTCTTGTCAGATAAAAAAAATCGTCACATTGGAAATCTCAGGTTTTACAGTCCAATTTAGTATCTGTGACAAATATGAAGTTCAACCAGGAAATCAAGGCATCAACTATATTTGTAGTTTCTTGCCATTTCTGGTGATTCAGATAAAGCTCAAGAAATGACTATACGAAGTCTCAGAGCTGGATGTTCAGGTGATGGTAAATGGCTGTTTTGTGGCTTCTGCATTCATAGATGTTTCCACAGCTGCAGAACCAACTACTGCAGAAGTACATGCTGTGCACAACATGTACAATTTGGTAAAGCTGGAAAGAATTTTATTTTTGCAAAAACTCAATGGGGTGTGGCTCATTTTCTTGCCAAAAGGCTATTTTATTCCAAGACACTGGTGTCTGCTGACCTTCATTTATATGCTGAGCAATGTTCTATTTAAGTAAAATTAACTCATAGTGGGCTCGTTTTTAGAATGCAGTCATTATTGCAAAGAAATAACAATGTTTAAATGTGATTTGTTCTTAGTTTAGATTTGATTACGTTGGGTTACAAATGAATGTCTTTGTCTACAAAAGGTTTAAATTTGGGGGCTGGGAATGTGGCTTAGTGGTAAAGTGCTTACCTAGCATGCATGAAGCCCTGGGTTCGATTCCTCAGCATCACATACACAGAAAAAGCCAAAGCGGTGCTGTGGCTCAAGTGGTAGAGTACTAGCCTTGAGCTAAAAAAAGCCAGGGACAGTGCTCAGGCCCTGAGTCCAAGCCCCAGGACTGGCAAAAAAGTTTTAAATTTAGAAATTACTTTATGTTAAGAAAAAATACCACATTTAGCTGGGGATATGGCCTAGTGGCAAGAGTGCTCGCCTCCTATACATGAAGCCCTGGGTTCGATTCTTCAGCATCACATATACAGAAAATGGCCAGAAGTGGCGCTGTGGCTCAAGTGGCAGAGTGCTATCCTTGAGCAAAAGGAAGCCAGGGACAGTGCTCAGGCGCTGAATTCAAGGCCCAGGACTGGCCAAAAATAAAGAAATAAATAAATAAATAAAAAGAAAAAAAAGAAAAAGGAAAAATACCACATTTAAATTCATTTTCTCCACTGTAGCATTTGTGTACAAGTCCTTGGACTTGAACTCAGGACCTGGCCACTCTCTGTGCCTTTTACTCAAGGCTAGAGCTCTACCACCTGAGCAGCTTCTGGCTTTTTGGTGCTTGATTGGAGATAAGAATCTCATGGAGGGGCTGGGGATATGGCCTAGGGTCAAGAGTGCTTCTCTTGTATACATGAGGCACTGGGTTCAATTCCCCAGCACCACATATGCAGAAAATGGCCAGAAGTGGCCCTGTGGCTCAAGTGACAGAGTACTAGCCTTGAGCAAAAAGAAGCCAGGGACAGTGCTCAGGCCCTGAGTTTAAGCCCCAGGACTGGCAAAAACAAAACAAAACAAAAAAAACAGGTCATCAAAAAAATCATACACCACGATCAAGCTGGATTCATCCCAGGAATGCAGATTCGGTTTAATATACACAAGCCAATTAATGTAATCCACCACATCAACCGGAGTAAGGTAAAGAACCACATGGTTTTATCTCTGGATGCGGAAAAAGTGTTAGATAAAATCCAGCACCCATTTATGCTAAAAGCCTTGGAGAAACTGGGATTCCAGGGAATATTCCTGAATATAATCAAGGCAGTTTATGACAAACCAACAGCAAGCATAACTCTAAATGGTGAAAAATCAGGAACCAGACAGGGATGTCCACTCTGTCCCCTGTTCTTCAACATAGTACTAGAATTCCTAGCCAGAGCAATTAGGCAAGAAGAAAATATAAAGGGGATCCAAATAGGAAAAGATGAAGTTAAACTTTCTCTCTTCGCAGATGACATGATCCTATACCTAAAGAACCCCATTGACTCTACCCCCAAGCTACTAGAGCTGATCCAAAACTTTGGCAAAGTGGCAGGATATAAAATAAACCCTCAAAAATCAACGGCCTTTCTCTATGGTAACGACCCGATGACCAAGGCTGAAATCAGGAAAGCAACTCCTTTTGTAATAGCCCCCAGAAACATAAAATACCTAGGAATAACCTTAACCAAAGAAGTGAAAGACCTCTACGATGAGAACTTTAAAAGCTTTAAAAACGAAATTAAGTCAGAACTAAGGAAATGGATAAACCTCCCATGTTCCTGGATTGGGAGGATTAATATAATCAAAATGGCAATATTGCCAAAGGCTATCTACAAATTTAATGCAATACCCATTAATATCCCAACACCATTTTTTAATGAAATAGAGGAAGCAATCCAGCAATTCATATGGAACAATAAAAGAACTAGAATAGCAAAAACAATCCTAAGAAGAAAGAACAGTGCTGGAGGAATTACAATACCCAACTTCAAGCTGTATTATAAAGCTATAGTAATAAAAACAGCTTGATATTGGCACCAGAACAGGCCTGAAGACCAGTGGAACATAATTGAAGACCCAGAAACGAACCCACAGAACTATGCCTACTTAATCTTTGATAAAGGAGCTAAAATAATAGTTTGGCAGAAAGATAGCCTCTTTAACAAATGGTGCTGGCAAAACTGGTTCAACGCATGCAGCAAACTAAAACTAGATCCTTATATATCACCCTGCACCAAAATCAATTCCAAATGGATTAAAGACCTCGAAATCAAAAGACACCCTGGAAACACTGAAGGAAGGAGTAGGAGAAACACTTGGGCTCCTTGGCGCAGGATAGAACTTCCTTAACAAAGACCTAGAAAGGCTGCAAATCAAAGAAAGGTTGGACAAATGGGACTGCATGAAACTGCAGAGCTTCTGCACCACAAACGACATAGCTCGCAAGATAAACAGAAAGCCCACAGACTGGGAGAAGATCTATACCGGCCATTCAATGGACAAAGGCCTCATATCTAAAATATATGCAGAACTAAAAAAATTACCTTCTTCCAAAACAAAACCGCAAAGAACCGATAGCCCCCTCATCAAGTGGGCTAAAGACTTACAAAGAGACTTCTCTGATGAGGAATTGAGAATGGCCAAGAGACATATGAAAAAGTGCTCTACATCACTGGCAATAAAAGAAATTTAAATCAAAACAACATTGAGATTCCATCTCACCCCAGTAAGAATGTCATATATCAAGAAAACTAACAATAACAATTGTTGGAGGGGATGTGGCCAAAAGGGAACCCTACTTCATTGTTGGTGGGAATGTAAACTGGTTCAGCCTCTCTGGCAAGCGGTTCAGAGATTCCTCAAAAGGCTAAATATAGAACTCCCCTATGACCTAGCAACCCCACTTTTGTGTATCTATCCAAAAAAACCACAAACAAAATCACAGTAAAGCCACCAGCACAACAGTGTTCATCGCAGCACAATTTGTCATAGCTAGACTCTGGAACCAACCCAGATGCCCCTCAGTAGACGAATGGATCAGGAAAATGTGGTACATATACACAATGGAATTTTATGCCTCTATCAGAAAGAATGACATTGCCCCATTTGTAAGGAAATGGAAGGACTTGGAAAAAATTATACTAAGTGAAGTGAGCCAGACCCAAAGAAACATGGACTCTATGGTCTCCCTTATTGGGAATAATTAGTACAGGTTTAGGCAAGTCATAGCAGAGCATCACAAGAGCCCAATATCTATACCCTTATGAACACCTAAGATGATGCTAAGTGAAATGAACTCCATGTTATGGAAACGATTGTTATATCACAGTTGTAACTACTTTTAACGTCCCATCTGTATCTGTAGCTTCTATTATTGATGATGTTCTTGTATCACCTTCCTGTGGTTGTACCTACACTATCTCTGTAATCTTATCTGAGTATATTGGAAACCGTCTATACTGGTATTAGAAGTAGGAAATTGAAAGGGAATACCAAAATTGAGAGACACAGGGTAAAAAAAGACAAACAACTACAAAAGCAGTACTTGCAAAACTGTTTGGTGTAAGTGAACTGAACACCTCAGGGGGGGAAGGGAAAGGGGGAGGAGGGAGGGGGGTATGAGGGACAAGGTAACAAACAGTACAAGAAATGTATACAATGCCTAACATATGAAACTGTAACCTCTCTGAAAAGTCTTTTTTTTTTTTTTTGGCCAGTCCTGGGCCTTGGACTCAGGGCCTGAGCACTGTCCCTGGCTTCTTTTTGCTCAAGGCTAGCACTCTGCCACTTGAGTCACAGCGCCACTTCTGGCCATTTTCTATATACGTGGTACTGGGGAATCGAACCCAGGGCTTCAAGTATACGAGGCAAGCACTCTTGCCAGTAGGCCATATCCCCAGCCCTGTTACCTCTCTGTACATCAGTTTGTTAATAAAAAGTTGAAAAAAAAAAAGAAAAAAATAGATCAACCCTGAGGAGAGCTGGAAGATAAGACTTCCAGGATGACAATTGGAAGACAAGGGAAAAGCCAATTCTTTGCAAAGGAGAGACAGACCAAAAAAAAAGTAGGAAAAAAAAAAGAATTAGGATAGGGAAGTGGTAGAGTGCTAGCCTAGAGCTGAAGAGCTCAGGGACAGCTCCCAGGCCCAGAGTTCAAGCCCCACGACCAACAAAAAAAACAAAAGAAAAGAAAAAAACCCAGAAGGATAGAATTAGGGTATCAAGATGATAGTACAGTACCTGGAATGTATTAGCTTCTAAATTCCTATTTCCATGAAGATTTTGCACCAAAGACAAAACATCACTGTCTTTCCTTTCTCAGGAAGCTATGGCAAACCTTTTGCAAAGAGTGACAAAGGGTAAAAGGCTAACCAATGCAACAGCAATACTTCCAAGACAATATGTTATAAACTAATTGTACAACTTGTGGGGGGGATTGGGGAGGAGGAAAGGTGGGAGAAAAATGAGGGAGGAGGTAACAAATTTGACAACAAATGTACTCACTACCTTACATATATAACTGTACATCACTTTGACAATAAATTTTTAAAAAGAAAAAGAATCTCATGGACTTTTAGATCTCAGCCTCCTCAGTAGCTAGGATTACAGGCATGAACTACTGGTACATAGCATTTCACTAAAAACTTTGTTAGCTGAATGTATGATGAAAACATTCATATGTAAGTCTCAGCAGTGGTCCTCACCTTCTTGGCTAAATACTATTCTGTTTGCAATTAATACTACTTCAATATATACATTAGAAATCTGGGCACAACGTTTTGAAGGTTTCTTGAGTTTATTTGTCAATGGCCTACAGCCTTCTTTTAAATAATACATGTTTGAAACTACTCATTTGACATATCCAACTTCCATTCATACTTATACAAAGCTATAGACTGGGAGTGTTTTCTCCTGCCAGTTCTACCTCCAAACATTTTAGCTTGCTTTTTTTCCTGAGGTCCAAGCAAACCTGGAACACTTTAATTTAGGATAAGCTGTCAAATGTATGGCTTATATTTTTTGAATGTGAATCTGTCAATATATCATCTACACTTCAGGAAAATGAGCCTATTTTTAAATTATAAAACAATTTAAAATTATTTTATATGATAAATTTTAGAACTTTATTACAAAAATGGCTCACAATTTAAACTGGAGATCCACAAACTACTTTAAAATTTGTTGCATGTATCACTATCCTTCATCATTTCCTGAACTTTGCTTTAAAAAATGTCCACTAGAAAAAAAAATGTCCACTAGAGGAAAATATAGAAATTGTAAATCTAACATTAGCATGGACCAGGTACTTGTGGCTCACACCTGTAATACTAGCTACTCAGGAAGCTGAGATCCAAGGATCACAGTTTGAAGCCAGCCTGAGCAGGAAAGTCCGTGAGACTCTTATTTCCAATAAATTACTCAGAAAAAGCTGGAAGTGGTACCGTGGCTCAAGTGGTAGAGCGCTAGCCTTGAAAAGGCAGCTCAGGGACAGTGCCCAGGCCCTGAAGCTCCAAGACTGGCAAAAAATATGGTTTGAATTCACCCATTCCTAAACCCTGTACATCATCTTGAAAAAATATTTTACTTATAACCCCCTTTCTTCTCAGCATTTAAAGTTTTCACTGATCAATTTTTGCCTGTTTCTACTATTTTTGTCAAAAGCAAACTCTGTACCATTCACATTCCTACCATTTCTATTATTGTGGAAACACTAGAAAACTTGAGACTACCACCTACCCTGCCCAGAAAATTGAGCATCAATAGTAATTATACCTTTCATCCTGTTTAAGCTGTATTTGTGAGGAGCAATGTGTTTATAATGGCATCTGCAACTTATTAGGAGCCATGCTTCCAATTTTCCTTTGAATGCGAGTTCTTTAGAGTGTTCATTGGAATCTCCTCACAAAATAATAAAATAAATGATAACCAGGTTTCTGAGCTAAGCAAAGCTCCTCAAACAGACTGCTGAAATCCTCTACATAGTCCCAGTAAAAAGCAATAAAGTCCTTAAATAAAACTAAAATTAAAGCATTCTTTTGAATTTTGAAGGTCACACAGGGAAAAAAGGGTTAAAGGAAAATGGATAGAGAGATCTGACAAAGGAAATTAAGGACATTAAATGGTGCATAAGTGGAAACATTTATTGAACATCTACTACAGTTAGTTTATAAATTTAGTTCTAGAAATAAGACTGAAAAGTGGTATTATTCCCATTTTATACATGTGAAAGTTGAGGTGTGGTGAGTTAAGAAACCTCCCACAGAGGTTTGAAATGGCAAAGCCATCACAACTCATATTTTATGTTAAAAATCTATGCTATGAAAAAGTACATACAAAAGAGCCCACCACCCCCCAACCCGTGAGGAGGAGGAGGAGAAGGAGGAGGCGGCGGCAGTGGCAGTGATGGTAGAGAGGGCAAGGAGGAGGACTAGGAAAAGAAGGAAAATGGGAGGGAAGAAAAGCAGGGGACGAGAGGAAAGGCAGGGCAGGAGGGAAGAGAAGGAGGTGATGGGGCAAGAAAAAGGAAGCAATGAGAATATATTTCATGAAAGGCAACCCTTTCATGCCGCTTCCTGGTCATCATGGACTGTCCAGATCAGTACATTAGTAAACCAGGAGGAGGAGAGAAACACCATGGAAAAGTCCATGAAGCTGCATGAGAGAAGTTCAGGTTTAGTTATTCAATGCATAACAAACCATTGAAATATACAAAACATTTTTTAAGCCACATGTTAGTTGCTGAATGTGCACAAAGTGTATAGGCACAAAGGAAGTGGCTGTATCAGTTTTTTCCAGATCTATTATGCAGCAATCTGAATGAAATAGAAAACTTTTAGTTTAGCTCAAAGTTTACTAAATGATATCAAAGTAATTGAGCAGATCAATAGCTTGAAATAAGAGAGCCCCTCACCAGTCATAGAACCAAGTGCAGGTTTTTTTGAAGTGTCTTTTGGATGGTTTTTACAGACATAAATAATTTTCGTATTCTTGAGTTTTATAGCAACTTGAAATCTAAAGGCTATTTGACAACAAATCTGTCTCCCTTCCCCTATTCTTTTCCAAAAGTCAAACTTCCTAGGATTGTCCACCCAATCCAACCTCATCCTGTTTTGCACCTGTTAACCAGATTAGAATAAGTCAAGATAGTTCTGAAACATATACTTCATCTAAGCTAGTCCAGTTTAAAGTCATATGTAATTCAACATTTTTTTGTCAGTTTTAGGGCCTGACCTGGGCACTGTCCCTGAGCTCTTTTACTCAAGGCTCATGCTCTACTACTCTGAGCCACAGCTCCACTTTTGGCTGGAGATATGAATCTTGCAGATTTCCCTCCCCAAGGTGGCTGTGAACGGAGATTTTCAGATTTCAGCCTCAAAAGTAGCTAGGATTATAGGCGTGAGCCACCAGGGCCCAGCATGATCCAACATCCCAGAGATGTTCACTGAAGCAGGATCAATAAGATCTGGAAAGAATTTATTTGTCCAACAATATGAAATTAGTAAAAAAAATCATATAGCCAACATTTAGTATATCATACAGTGATTTTTGAAAACATTTTCCAAAATACTCAAACATGTTCTCAATGTAATAACCGAAAAAAACAGGTGCTGGGGCAGGGATGGGGGGCAGTAGACACATCAAACAATACAGTTTTTCATGTGTCAATTGCACAATGCCAAATCTTAGTACAATACAATGTAATTAGAGCTTATTATGTAGATTATGTCATGAACATTCAAATAGATCATACTGCTCTACCATTTATTTTATAAAAACTAAAACTTTTAAAATTTCAGTGTATAATACAAATTATATAAATAAACATGAATGTGTGTATGTTTACGTTTGTGTGTCTGTATATATAACATAGCTTAGGAAATCAAAGTTCTATTTACAAAAGTCTTAGTTCAGGGTTTTCTGTTTATTTCATTTTAATTATCTGCTATCATTTCACAAATAAATTTTATCACACAGAATTTTAACTAACAATGTAAAAAACAGTAAAGCTGGGTGCTGGTGGCTTACTCCAGTAATCTTAGCTACTCAAGAGGCTGAGATCTAAGGATTGCTGTTTGAAGCCAGCCAGGGATGAAAAGTCCTCATGAGACACTTATCTCCAATTAACCACACAATAACTCGAAGCAGAGCTGTGGCTCAAAGTGGCAGAGCCTTAGCCTGAGTAAAATAGGTTAGGGACAGCGCCAAGGCCCCGAGTTCAAGCCCCATGACCGACAAAAAAAGCACATTAAACAAAATAGTTTTATAATCATCACATTATCAGCAAGATGACAATAAATACTGCAGATTAATTCCAAGTTAATAATTTCTCAGTAAAGGCTGAAAATTTCCTCAGAAGTTATCTAAGTCCAGTATGTTTATTTTTCAAAGGAAAATCTGCATTCACTTCCCACTGTTTCTAATACTGGTGTCATAGAACATTTACTGATTGTCTCTTTACGAAGTGTTTTCCATACCTACATCTTGGGAAACACCTGAGTATTCATGAGCATTTTTAGATAAAGCCTCCTGTTGGATACACCGATAGACTCTAATGATTTCCAGTAAAGAACAAACTATCACTCAGGACTTAGCCAAGATGGGAGAAAACCCATGAAATTAATGACTTTAACAGGTTATAAAATATGAGGAAAGAAAAATAAGAAAGTATTACGTCGAGGTTTTTATTCTCTTGTTACCTCTTAGTTTTCATTACATTATGTCTGGCTTTCTTTCATTTTTGCTTGTAAAATTAGATGGCTAGAGAACCTTTACAGACAAGTAAAAATATGGTAAGATTTATTTTTTCCCTTCCCCCCAAAATATGGTAAGATTTAAATAATCTCTTCCTTTTTTTCCTTCTCTATGCTGAGGATGGAACCCCGGGCCTGATGCATGCTAGGCAAGTTCTCTACCACTGAGCTATGCCCTAGCTCCTCTGAGAAGTCCTATTAAAACCTCAGTGTAGCTATAATGTACAGCTCAGTATGTTGAATTCATGTAACACCTGTCAGCTAAAGAGCCAAAGCTTCATATCACTCACTTTTCCTTTCAGCATGCCTATGAAATGAGTAGATTAGAAACAGATGGCTTAAAAATAAAGCAAGCCCCAGATATGACCAGAGAACCTCAGTGATTTACTGAAAAATCACCCATCTGGCCAGCCTGCAGAGGACTAAAAGACCTCGAATTCCAGGCCTGTTGCCTTTTCCAATAAACACCACTCTCTCCTTGTCATCAAAAACATTTCTAAGCTTTGAAGAGAAAAGTTATGCTTTCTCATATTATAAAACAAATTTAATGCCTCAAAAATCCTTTTTAACAAAAGATATAAAAGGTGTCTGTGTATTTGACAGAGCTAACATTAGGCCTAGAAGAAGCCATTGGGAGGTGGGGTTGCCTTCCTGAAAAATTATGTACTTGGAATCAAGGCACATACAGTTGCATTAACATTTGGAAAATCAGTGACTGACTGAGGAAATAAGCTGAGTGGTACAGCACCTGCCTAGCTTTTGTGAAGTCCTGGGTTCTATTCCCAGCACCACAAAACAAAAGCTGTGGTAAATCAACTAATTAATACAACAGAAAGCAACCAGATTTTTTTTTGAGGTAATGGAACTTGAATTTAGGTCTTCATGCTTACTAGGCTAGGGCCGTATTCCTTGAGTCCTGACTCAAATTCCAGATTATAAGTATTTTTAAAAAGGAAAATCCAGCCAGCCTAACTCCTTGTACCAGTTTCATTTTATAAATGAGTTCCTCATTTATAAAATGCTTGGTATGTGGCACATGTACACACTCAATGTTAGTTATGTGTGGAATAATTGTAGGTGATTTTCTCAAGGTGGTCAAACTCTGAGTCAGTGGCAATCATGTACAGAATCCTCTGAGCCCACATCCAACATATTCTTCCCTCTGTATTTTCATTTTCATATAATAGCGATACTTCTTTGCCTGTAAAACAATTTATACTATTTTTCTTTCGAGTGCTAAGAATATGTTAAAATTCACTATCAAGAAGGAAGCTGGGAAGAGGTCATAGAATGAATGGAAAACGTGTGAAAAAAAATACAGTACAGGGGGGCCAACAGCTGCAATGGACACTGACGAGAGCAAACTAAGCAACTCAAGGGCAGCAAGGCGGAGGGAAGAAATGAGAGAAAAAGAAGGAACAGATTACACTAAGCAAAAAAAAAAGAAATGTATATGTATATATCACCCGATCTGGAAGGAAATGTTTTATTGTTAATAATCATAGTGGTCATAAGCATTGTAGACTAGAATGACAATTTCCATCAAGGGGAAGATTTTTTAAAAATGATGAAAGCACGGGGGGTTGGGGGAAGGGACGGCAGGAGAAAAATGAGGAAGGGAGTAATGGGTATGACAAGAAATGTATATATATATATATATATATACATATATATTCACTACCTTAAGTATGTAACTGTAGCTCCTCTGTACATCATCTTGACAATAATTTTTTTTATTTTAAGTTAGAATTTTTTTAAGTTTTTATTATAAAACTGATGTACAGAGAGGTTACAGTTTCACACGTTAGGCATTGGATACATTTCTTGTACTGTTTGTTACCTTGTCCCTCATACCCCCCTCCCCCTCCCCCTGTCCCCCCTGAGGTGTTTTGACAATAATTTTTTAATTCACTATCAAATATGAAATTTTCTCACATCTGTAACTACAATAAATTAATCCAACTATGAGACCATCTCCTAAAATTGATTGCATGATGAGACAATTTCCATAAAATTAACCAAAGCTCTTATAACTGAAAACAGCCCGTCATGAACAGGGCTATCTAAAAGAACACTCAACATTGTAATGTATCCAAAAAGCTTTTGAATCCTCCACCACATTGAGCGTATATTACATGGTACATCACTCTGCAATAATTATGCAGACTCAAAACATCACCCAGCTGGGCCCTAATCTTAGTGTTCTTATTCTCACAGATCAAAGCTGCCCCACTACATTACTTTTCCCAAAAAGAGAAACTACCATATGAGAAAGTATACAATAATTCTAAAAACAGATACCCAAAGTGTCCTGTATTAAGAGACATTCATTTTCAAATCTCATTTTATGCAAGCTATTCTTAGAATTGGAGCCAAACAAGAAAAGTTTGCTATATACATTCTATCTAGTTCAGGTTATATCAAATAGAGAAGTAAATTTACATCTTTATCCTATGTGCTCAGAGAAATATAGGCAAACTTTGTAAAAAGCCAAGTTCAAGTGACACCTAAAACAACATGGAATAATAATTAGTGGACTTGCTTCTTTTCTCCTGTTACTATTACCAAACATAATCACTTCAGTGCTTAAGCACCATGGCCAAGCTGCGTTTTCTTTTCACCAAGTCACACTGTTTGCCTAGGAGCAAAATTTCATTGGGGTTCTGATAGTGCCTTGGATACTGACATTCTGCCAGTTTAAACAGCCATGGTCAAGTCTAATGTGTGTGTAACCATTGGTAAAAGAGACTTAATCTCACTCAAAATATTACTCAATGGGTATTACTAACCCTTCTACTCTGAGTGTCATAGAACTCGTCATTTTTAGCAATTAGACTCTAAAAAGCAGCATTGCAACTGGAACTTAGACTTCAAGATTGATTGTATTACATCAGGCAGGGTGTAATTTATTTTACTTTTCACCCAGGTAAAGAAAAGAGTCTAAAAGTAGAAATTAAGAATCAAACTCACAACCTCCTCATTTTAATTACAAAAAATTGAGATTATTTAGATGGTTGCCACTACAAAATGAAGTCAGCAATAGTGAGAGTGATTTTTAAATGCATGGATATGAACTTAACAATGAACTACTGTAGACTAAACCCTAGTGGGGATTCTGTTTTGACTTGTTTGATCTAACATTTTACAACGAACTGAGCTGCCTATTATTGCAACTCAGTTGGGTAATAGTATCCCTCTTATTTTTATTTTATTTATTTAACAGTACACACTTATTAGTTCAATCTAAAATTATACTGTCATCTCACTTCCACTAGGGGGGTCTATCTACCATGCAGTTAACTCCAGTTGTTCAGGTGCTGCTTAAATCTACTTCCAGCTAATCTGTGCCACCAGAGTGCACTTTATACAAGTTCTAGTTTTCAGGCTTAGAAACTCAGGCCCAGAAGAAAATTAAGTGCTAATGTCATTCAGTGGCTGCTGCAACAAAACAAAAAAGCATGAGAGGAGGAAAAAAGTCAAAGCCAAAACCTTTTAAATATCCCAAATTCAATGTTATTGCTTGTGCCCCATTTTATAGAATAAATATCTTTCTGAGCATCGGTGGCTCACACCTCTAATCTTAATTATCGGGGAAGCTGCGATCTGAGGATCAAGGTTTGAAGGTAGTCAGGCAGGAAAGGCTTCAAAGGCAGCCTGGATAGGAAAGTCTATAAGACTCTATCTCAAATTAACCAACAAAAAAGACAGGCCCTAAATTTAAGCTCCAGGACCGGCACACACTCAGAAAAAAGGAATAAATATCTATCAATTCGATGTACAAAAAAGGAATAAATATCTATCAATTAGATGTACATTTACAAATAAGGAATGGTTTTAAACTCCTGACCTGAGTTGTCTCTGCTTGTTTTTATACTGTGCAATTTATGCAAATAGCTATTTAAATAGCAACACTGCCACGTTTCCCCCCCCAACAGTGACCTTAAGTTGGCCCACATGGACAGACAATATGGGATAGTTGCTTTAAAGCCTCTCATTACTGTAATGAAACCTCAGGCCAGCAAACCCAACTAACTTTATTGGTCAAATTTTAGTGTAAACTGTTTCTGCACTATTTCTAAACCAATTAATTCCAATCCACAATTGTTTATTCTAAACCAAGGATTATCCACCATTTTAAATAGATGGCCACAGTAGAGAATGGTTCATTTAAAATTAAACACTATGTCAATGAATATAGATGGTGCTTATTACTTATGAATTATCTTATGGGATATGACTTAGGTAAAACTGAAGGAAATGGGGTAGGAGTAAAAGGTTGACTTTCCTAGAAAATAATCAGATTTTTTTCGCTAAAGCCATAATGTGGTTGCAAGGGGAGAGATCTATGTCTCAACATTATTTCAAGTGCCTACTTAAAAAACCCACTCCTGTTTTTATTTGGGATAAAATCAGAAGTCCAAATTCACATTTAAATCCAAATAGAACTCCCAGGAGGGAAGGGGGCTACTTGAGTTACACGTCTTTTTGGTAGAGGTAATCTTTTTGGTAGAAGTAATCTTCGAAATATGGTCCTCAGCTATGATGGCCCAGTTTTATTGTCAAAAGAAATCATGGGACCATTACCCTGGGGACGTTAAGAGACTTTGAGGCTCATCAGGCTAATAAGCCAATGTGGGGTAGCTGCCGACCACTTACTTGTAATTTACTGGAAACTGCAACTCTAGGATGAAATTTAGGCTCCTAAATCATAGTGACAACCCAGTTTACTGCTCAGTAGTTGGGTTTTCCCCCCATTTCCTCCACGTCTTCTAACCATAGTGACCAACCTTAGGAATCTTTCCCCCTTATCCTTCCGACCAGGCCAGGCATGGTTTCAGACTGCTTCTCCCAACTTAGTTCAAGTTTCCACACCCCCAGGGATGCGGTACACGCTCAGATGCGTCACAAGAAACTGCCTCATAGATGGTAAGTGTCACAGAGTACTAACCCCACCTCAGCTTTTCATTAGGGTGAAGTTTGGTTGAGGGCCAGGGGACGACCTGGGGTGGGGATCACAACCCGCAGGAACACTACTGTGTCAGCGGCAACTACTAGGGAACTGGCAAGAAGCCAGGGCCGGGGTGGTCAGCATCTCAGGGCCTCTGGTTAGAGAGCTTAAGAACTGTAAGGGGAGAAAAGTAAACATCGACAAGTGCAGCTGTGCTGGGGAAGGGGCGACCCTAATCTGCTCCCGCCGCCCCTTGGGGCTCAGTGTCCCAGGATGCCTGCCGTCCAAGGATCTTTCGGGTGCTACACCCCTGACCTCGCGCTTGGACTGCAAAGCCTAAGGAGGCAAAGAAGGAAGCTGGGCAGCGGCGTGCCTCTGGGGGAAGAGGAGAACGGAAAGGTACTGCCTAGCTGGGCCAGAGATGTTCGGATATACAAGGGGAAAAAAAGTGCTTACTCATAGGGAGGGCGACTCTGGGCGATCGAGACGCCCCAGGCAATGGCCGGGAGGGAAGCCGGCCTAAGGCAGGCAGGGAGAGCTAGGTTCATACCCAGGCGCTCCAGCAGCCCTGCCCGGCTCCGCCCCGTTTGGAACCCTGGGGTCGGCGGCTTAACGCCCAGGTCAACCGCAGCCAAAGCAGCGGGAGCTGGAGGCGTCGCCCCGCTGCCGGCTCCGGGATTTCCTGAGTCCGGCGGCGGCCAGAGGGAGGGGGAATGGCAGTAGGTGGAAAAGGACAGCAAAGGGAAGTTAGGCACTTGGTTTTCCAGTTCGGGGACCTCGGCGCTCAGAACTGGCATAAGGGCAAAGGTGGGCGTCAATGTCTCCAGTCCGAGGTGGGCAACAAGTTAAAAGTAACTAGAGAGAGAAAAAAACACCATCTTCTAAAGTGACTTAACACAATAAGTAGGGGCCGAAGAGGGTAATGGGGAACCCTCAATCACTCCCACACATCCTTCTTACGAAAGATCACCAGGGCACCCTGAAATCTCTCCCAACCCCCCCCCCTTCCCCGCCTTGCACAACCCCCCCCCCCCCCCCCCGTCTTCACTGGTCCAAGGCACGTTCCGGCAGAGGTTCCGGGAGATGCTCTGCCGAAAATGCACTCCTTCCCATGCCCAGGAAACCCGCTCCATTCAGTCTCGCCAGCGCTACCGAACACTTACGTAAAGTCGCCGAGATCCCGGGTCTGGCCCCCACAGCCGCCCACCTCGCACTCAGACAACTTCTGCTCCTCGCAGTCTCTGCGGCTGTGGTTCTAAAGCGAGCGTTCCCTCCCTCCAGCCCCCCTTGGCCCTTCGGCCGCCGCCATTGGCTCCGGTGGTGCTAGCCGTCCGCCTGGGAACCAGAAAGGGGATTGGGCGGTGAGCCTGTCACATCAACTGGGTGGGGAGCTAAGTAAGGGAACAGGCACTGGGATGGGCACTTTGGCGGGATGGGAATTGTACACGAGTGCTAGCTGTTGTCCAGTCTCCAGACCCTTATTCTGCCCTCTCTACGTGGCCTAAGTAAGTTCACAGTGCTTAGCTTGGAGTACACGTTCAGAAAACAAAACACCAACAATAAAAAAAAAAAAAGATGGAAATGTCCTAACAAGTTTGAGCTTCATCTATTTAAGTCTAGGGCGGGAGGAGGTGCAGCGCCTCCCTCTCCCTGGAAGGGGGAGGGAGGAGAATCTCCGAAATGAAAGGCTCAGTGCTGGTTTCATCTGCTCTGATCAGCCCAGGTGCCAAACCACGTGGAGGGAAACCTCAGCTACTAACGCTTTCTTAGTTTTTGTTTGTTCTCAAAGACTGTCTCACTGTGTACTCCTGGGCTGGCTTGAAACTCCGGATTCTCCGCCTTCTGCCTCTCAGGTGCTAGATTAGGCATGTGCATCTTCCACCACACCCCAGCTCATCCCTTTCTTCACAAAGCCAAAATAGTTCAATAAACCCAGCAAGTCTCTCGTGTTTTTGGCCTCGAACCAAATAAATTGCCTACTGAAATCACCTGTTTGATAGCTTTGTCCTTGGGGCGAGGGGTGAGAGGTGGAGGTGGGAGTGACTGTTCTACTTGTTTAACTGGAAACTGGCTCTCAATTCTCACCAGTCTCCTTTAGGCAGTCAGTGACCTGGGGACATGCTCTAGCTCCTCAGAGTTCCATTTTAGCCCCACTGTCTACCATCTTGCCTCCAACTCTTAGCTGACTCGCAGTTTTCTCCTCCATATCTGCATTCCAATCCTTTGGCTCATCCTAGCTTCAAAAATCAGCTGGAGAGCCCAAGTTGGAGATATTCTCCAAGATCTGGTAAAGAGATTGGCTTGTAGAAAAGCTGGAGAAGCAAAAAGTTCTAAGCACTTTTCTGTTCCACTCAACCATTTTTATTCAGGAAAATGTATGTTTGGGGATAGTTGTAAAATTGGTTAGGTTAAATCCCATTTGTACACACACCAGGAAAATGCTAAATTAAGGTAGTCTTAAATTGAATTGTCTTATAAAGGAGCCCCTACTTCATCTGTGGCTGTGAGTTTCCTTAGAAAAATTGACCTATTGTGAATGCTAGGACTTCTCAAATGAGAAATGGGGGAGTTCGTATACTGGCTAAATGCTAGACTACCAAGAGGATGATTTGGCTCTTGGAAAAAGACTTGTTAAATATTAATTAATGATTAATCAACTGGCAGAACTTGTGAAAGGCACAGGAAGGTGAAAATGAAGTAAGAGGGCAATCATACTTTCCAAAACATTAAATTTCTGCTAGGAGAAATTTTGTACTAGGTCAGGTTTGGGTCAACACAAAAATCCTGACTTGAATATGTTGGGATTGAGTTGAGCATGCAGTGTTTTCAGCACATCTACAGTAGGATATAATGAGATTTCTGGCTTAAAATAACTAGCTTAACACTTAGTGTGGTCAGAGGAATTCTTAAAAAAAATCCTTTACACGTTAAATATGATCCTTTGGTTTTCTATCCTTTTTTTTTAGTGTCAGTCACTACTGATGAGCTCCCACTTTCTTTGAAACTTAAATTGTAGACTTAATAGCATAAAGGGTTTTCCAGTGTAGGTATATTTGTCTCATTTAACTTAGCATTGCTTTTTAGTTTCTTTTTTAAATTCTAGAATTTTTGTAGGAGAGCAGTATTGGAATTTTAACTCAAAACCTTGCTTTTGGCTATACCACGTATGCATACCCCAGCCCTTCTTGCTTTACTTTATTCTTCAGGCAAGGCCTCAAACTTTTTGCCTGAATTGAGATCCACCTCCACTTCCTGTGTGCCTGGGATTATAGACATGCACCACTACAGCTCACAAGTTCTAGAATTAAAATAATTAAAACTATAACAATCCTTTATGTATATTATTTACATGTACCTCTTTCTGACACTAGTGAGTATGTCAGAATTCAGTCAAATGGGCTGGGAATGTAGCTCACTGGTAGACTAGGGTCCATCACCAGCACCACACACATGGGGAAAAAAGGGAGGAGGGATTTCGCCAAATGTCATTTTATACATCCTTCAAAGCTTCAAGGTAACAACCTGGTTTCTTAGATCTCAGTAAATTTCCAACAGATAAAATGTGCCTGAAGCATAGAAGCCCCTATTTCAGTTCTGGTCTAGATCCCTATTGAACAAGATCAGCAGGATCATGCAGGTAAAACTCCTTTTTACTGAGATAGTCAATGTGATGTAACTAAGCTACTGTGTTATTACTTCTAATCTGAAAGGTCTTTTCAAAATTTAGCATTTTTCCTTGAAAGGATCTCAGGCTTCAAACTCCATTGAGACTGCAGTTTCTTTGTAATCTTTCACAGAAATATTTGTCTGCCTTGGGATTCTTGCTTTGAGATTCTACCTGTGTGGAATCTCTCACAAGGCTAGCAAAGTTGACAGTCTATTTATTATCTATGTAAATAAGCCTGCAAGGATGATCTTCAGGGTTCCCCCCCACCCCCCCCCCCACCCCCGCCAGCTGCTTCTGGAGTTGGTAGGTTGGGATTCATCTTCATAGAGCTTTGCAGACTGCCTATCACAGACAAGTTCAGTTCAGTAAATGTTTGTGGACTTAATGGTTATTTTATAGGCCTATTCTTGTAAAAACAATGGCAATAAAAAGCTATATATAGGTCTTTCCCTGACATTTTCCTTCCATCTACAATTTTCAACTCAGCATAACTTTGAAATAAATAACTTAAAATCAATATCACAGACTTTTGACAGCACTGCTTACTTCTTCCTGTCCTCATTGAACTTTATATGAGTGTCCATATTTTCCTTTAGGATTTATCCCCGTCTAGCTTATCTGGCCTTCTTCCTTCCCATATACACATCTCAATTTTTTTGTCCCCACCTTTTTTTCTGCTTTTCCCAAATTCTGCACTGTCTAGTCCAGGGGTTATGACATATATATTGTCTGAATTTTTCTTGAAATTTTCCTAGAGTAGGTTGTCAGTATTCTTTTTATCCACTGTTAAACATGTCATTTTAAAACCAAGCATTAGCCCAGGGCTGGTGGCTCATGCCTTGTAATCCTTGCTACTCATGAGGCTGAGATCTGAGAATGGCAATTCAAACACTCTGGTCAGGAAAGTCCATGAGACTCTTATTGCTGATTAACCATCAGCAAACCAGAAGTAGAGTTGTGACTCAAAGTGATAGAACACTAGCCTTAAGTGGAAAAAGCTCAGGGACAGGGCCCAGGCTTTGAGTTCAAGGTTAAGCACCAACACACACGCACGCGCGCGCACACACACACACAAACACTATTATGCAGGCCTGTAATCCCAGCATTCAGGAGTCTATAGCATTTGGATTTCAAGCTGCTAGCAGTAATCCTATGTATAAAATGGGGGGAAGAGGAGTGGGGAGGGGAAAGCGGGAGAAAATGAAGGAGAGGGTAACAGTGTACAAAAAGAAACATACTCATCACCCTACTTATGTAACTGTAATTCCCCTGTTCATCATCTTTACAATAAATAAGGAAAAATATAACAAACATAAACCCTGGAGTCTAGAAAAATGTAAATGTAATCACAAGAGCTAAAAAGGAAAAAAAGAAAAAATTAAAATCACCAGGCACTGATGGCTCAAAGTGGCAGAGTGTTAGCCTTGGGCAAAAGGGATCAGGAATAGCACCCAGGCCTTGAGTTTAAGACCCATGGTTGACAAAAAATATTAAACTCATGTTTTTATAGTTTATTAAAATATGATTTGGTTCCCAAACTTTATACAATAGAAGGAACATCTTAAAAGAATCCTGATCAATTCAACACTAAATCAATTTTCTTTTCTTTTTTTCAGTGCCAGTCCAGGGACTTAAACTCAGGGCCTGGGTGCTGTCCCTGAGCTGCTTTTGCTCAAGGTTAGAGCTCTACCACCTAAGCCACACCTCTACTTTTGCCATTATTAATAAATCATTGGTGATAAGAGTCTCTCATACTTTCCTTACTGGACTGCCTTTGCACCATCATCCTCAGATCTCAGCCTCTTGAATAGACGGATTTACAAGCATGAGCCCAACTCTAATTCAGTTTTCTAATTCATTTAATTTTTTTCCATTTCTTTATTGTTAAAGTGATGTACACAGGGGTTACTGTTTCACACACAAAGCAGTGCGTACATTTCTTATCCAACGTGTTACCTCCTCCCTCATTTTCCCCCGCCTCCCCCGTCTCATTTCCCTCCCCCCATTATTTGTACAGTTGGTTTACACCATATAGTTTTGTAAGTATCGCTGTTGCATTGGTTTGTTGTTTTATCATTTGTCCTTTTATATTCCCTTTCCCTTCCCTCATTCCAATACACATATATACAATATCCAGAGCACCACAATCAGTTACAGTGGTATCAGGGGTAAAACCATGGGAAAGAAAGACGAAAAAGGGCATAATTTCACATGGTATGTTGAAAATATCAACAATGATAAACCACTTGTTTCTATAGCTTGGACTTCATTTCACTTAGCATCATCTTGTGTGTTCATATGGGCATAGCTATTGAGCTACTGTGATTTTCTGCTAGGATTATCCTAGATGTGTACTAATTATTCCCAATGAGAGAAACCATAGAGTCTATGTTTCTTTGGGTCTGGCTCATTTCACTTTTCCAAGTCCTTCCATTTCCTTACGAATGGGGCAATGTCATTCTTTCTGATAGAGGCATAGAAATCCATTGTGTATATGTACCACATTTTCTTGATCCTCATCTACTGAGTGGCTTCTGGGTTGGTTCCATACTTGGGCAATGACAAACTGTATTGCGATGAACATTGTTGTGCTGGTGGCTTTGGTGTGGTCTTGCTTGTAATCTTTTGGGTAGCCCAAAAGTGGGGCTGCTGGGTCATAGGGGATCTCTATGTTTAGCCTTTTGAGGAACCTCCATACTGCTTTCCACAGTGGTTGAACCAGTTTATATTCCCACCAACAGTGTAGTAGGGTTCCCTTTTGGCCACATCCCCTCCAGCATCTGTTGTTATTAGTTTTCTTTTTTTTTTTTTTTTGGCCAGTCCTGGGCCTTGGACTCAGGGCCTGAGTGAGCACCATCCCTGGCTTCTTCCCGTTCAAGGCTAGTACTCTGCCACCTGAGCCACAGTGCCCCTTCTGGCCGTTTTCCATATATGTGGTGCTGGGGAATCGAACCTAGAGCTTCATGTGTAGGAGGCAAGCACTCTTGCCACTAGGCTATATTCCCAGCCCCGTTATTAGTTTTCTTGATAATGACCATTCTTAATGGCATGAGGTGGAATCTCAGTGTTGTTTTAATTTGCATTTATTTTATGGATAGTGATTTTGAGCAGTTCTTCATTTGTGTCTTGGCCATTCTCATTTCCTCTTCAAAGAAGTCTCTTTTTAGGTCTTTAGCCTATTTTTTGAGGGGGCTGTTGGTTCTTTGAGGATTTGTTTTGGATGAATTTAATTTTTTTAGTTCTACATATATTTTAGATATCTGTGGGCTTTCTATTTATCTTGCAAGCTATGTCCTTTGCCAGTGCAGAAGCTCTGGAGTTCGATGCAATCCCATTTGTCCAACTTTTCTTTGATTTGTTGTGTTTCTGGCCTTTTTAAAGAAAGTTTCAACCTGTGTCAAGGAACCCAAGTTCTTCTCCTATTCCTTCTTGTAGTGTTTTCGGGGTATCTGATTTTACCTCCAGGTCTTTCATCCGTTTGGAATTCATTCTGGTACGGGGTGATATATAAGGAAGGATCTAGTTTTAGTTTGTTGCAGGTGTCGAACCAGTTTTGCCAGCACTATTTGTTGAAGGGGCTGTCATTCTTCCATTTTATTTTTTAGCTCCTTAATCGAAGATTAAGTAGCCACAGGCCTGTGGGTTCATTTCTGGTTCTTCAGTTCTATTCCATTGGTTCTCAGGCCTGTTCTTGTGCCAATACCAAGCTGTTCTTTTTTTTTATATTATTACTATAGCTTTGTAATACAGGTTGAAATTTGGTATTGGAATTCCTCCAGCACTGTTCTTTCTACTCAGGATTGTTTTTGCTATTCAGAGCCTTTTATTGTTCTATATGAATTCCTGGATTGCTTTCTATATTTAATTAGAGAATGGTATTGGGATATTGATGGGTATTGCATTGAATTTGGAGATTGCCTTTGGCAATATTGCTATTTTCATGATGTTAATCCTCTCAACCCAGGAGCGTGGGAGGTTTTTCCATTTCCTTAGTTCTGCTTTAATTTCCTTTTTCAGGTTTTTAAAGATCTCATCATAAAGGTCTTTCACTTCTTTGGTTAAGGCTAATACTAAATATTTTATGTTTTTTGAGGCTATCGCAAAAGCAGTTACTTTCCTTTTCTTTGCATTGTTGGCATACAGAAAAGCCATTGATTTTTGAGGATTTATTTTATATCCTGCTACTTTGCCAAAGCTTTGTATCAGCTCAAGTAACTTGGGAGTAGAGTCTATCGGGTTCTTTAAATACAGGATCGTATCACCTGCAAAGAGAGTTTTACTTCATCTTTCACTATTTGGATCCCCTTTATATTTGCCTCTTGCCTTATTGCTCTGGCTAGGAATTCTAGTACTATGCTGAAGAGGAGTGGAAAGAGCGGACCTCCTTGTCTTGCTCCTGATTTTAAATGAAATGGCTTTAACTTTTCGCCATTAGGTATAATGCTAACTGTAGGTTTGACATAGACAGCCTTTATTATTTATATTCAGGAATGTTCCTTGGAATCCTAGTTTCTCCAAAGCTTTCATCATAAATGGGTGCTGGATTTTATCAAACACTTTTTCCGTGTCTAAGAAAATAATTATGTGATTCTTGACCTTGTTCCTATTAATGTGGTAAATTACGTTAATTAACTTGCATATATTGAACCAGCTTTGCATCCCTGGGATGAATCCACTTTGATCATGGTGTATGATTTTTTTGATGACTTGTGGAAGTCAGTTGGTCAGAATTTTGTTGAGAAAATTTGCATCAATGTTCATCAAAGAAATTGGTCTATAGTTCTCCTTCCTTGATGAGTCTCTCTCTGGTATTGGTATAAGTGTTATAATGGCATCATAGAATGTGTTTGGTAGTGAACTTTCACTTTCAATTTCACTGAAGAGTTTGAGAAATATTGGTTTTAGTTCTGTCTTGAAAGCTGTAAAGAATTCTGCTGTGAATCCATCTGGTCCTGGGCTTTTCTTGGATGGGAGCTCTCTTATTGTAGTTTCTATTTCATTGCTTGATATGGGTCTGTTTAGTAGGTTTAAATCTTCTTGATTAAGTTTGGAAATAACGGTTTTTGCTAGGAATTCGTCCATTTTGTCGAGATTTGCAAATTTGTTAGCATATAGGTTTGAAAAATATTCCCTTATATCCTGAATCTTGGTTATTTTTGTTGTGATGTTTCTAGTCTCATTTCTGATCTTGTTTGTTTGGGTGTGCTATCTTTGGTTTTTGGTCAGATTTGCTAGGGGGTCTGTTGATTTTGTTAATTTTTTCAAAGAACCAACTCTGTTTTGTTGATTCTCTCATGTTTTTTTTTTTAGACTCTAAGTCATTTAATTCTGATTTAATTTTAATTATTTGTTTCCGTGTATTGGCTTGGGGTTTGGCTTGTTGCTCTTTTTCAAGGAGCTTAAGGCGCTTCATTAACTTGTTGGATTGAGATTTCTCCAGTTTGTTGATGTAGGTGCTCAGAGCTATAATTTTTCCTCTGAGTACTGCCTTTGCTGTGTCCCAAAGGAGCTGGTATTTTCTGTGCTCATTTTGGTTAAATGCCATAAATTTTGAGTTACTGTTCTGATTTCTTCAATGACCCACTGGCAGTTCAGCAATATGTTGTTCAGTCTCCACAAGTTGCAGGATTTTCTATGGTGGTTTTTTTTTTTTTTTTGAGATCTAATTTTATTCCACTGTGGTCTGAGAGAATGCAAGGAATGATTTCAATGTTTCTGAATTTGTACAGATTTGCCGGAACCACCCAGACATCCAGGTACAAAAGAACAAAGGAAAGGTTTATCGCCAGCAAAGGAACCAGCAAGACCCCTTCTCACCAGAGAGAAGTGAGAAGTGCCGGCTATTGTGTTAGGTGACCTTTATAGAGTCTGGAGGTTTCGGAGATCTTGTTGCCTTATAAGGTTAATAGCTGCCCCAAAGGAGTGCCATCTCAGGTGACCTATATGGCCTGTAAGTTTTAGGGGATCTTGCTGCCTTGTATGGCTATAGTTGCTCCAAAGGAGTGCTATCTCAAGGTAAAGGGACATAGGGGCTAATTATTTACTGTCCTAGAGAAATGGGCCTAGAGTTGCTTAGGAAAGGAGCATGGCAAGCTATGGAAGAGGGGCCTATTGGGCTTACAAAATGTATTGATGTTCAACCAAGCAATTTGTGAGTACTGTACAAGACATTGTGATCAATAAATGACACCACTTTCATCATTCTCCCCTATCCCTCCCAACCCCATCCCTTCCCTCATTTTCTTTTAAATTTAGTAGGATATGCCTTGAATTTTTTTTATAAATTCATTCCCCCCCTTCTCTTCATTCATCTAACCCACTTCCCTTCCTTCCACCATCTCTTTACAATACCAGTGTTTATTTTAGTGGACTGTCAACCTTTCTTAAGGAATTGGGAGTCTTTTAAGTGTCTGTGATGTTTTAGCATTAAATTATCATAAGCAGTATAGAAAACACACAGTATCAACACACGGAGGAATTAAGTGTAATGTTAATAGCAAAATTAATGCAAACAAAATCAGAAGCAAAGAACTAGAGTGGAATGTGTAGGGTGCTTCAGGGATTGTGAAAACAAGGCCAGTGATGGGATTTGGAGCCATCCCAGAGGGCACCCTGTGTGCCCTGGGCCTCAAGGACACTTGAAGAGTAAAATGTTCAAAGGCTAAATAGAAAGGGGGGGAAAACATTCCTGGGAAGAAAACAAAAGGAAGATTGGCATTTCTTTCTGGGCTCTCACTTAGAATCTACAAAACAAAAGCTGAGGATTTGCCTGAAGTTAAAGTACCCTGCAAACAGCCTTCTTAAGAAGATGGAGCTCTCTAATCCATTTCAAAAGGAAAAGCCTTCCATCCTCTGGCCATCTCCTTGTCTAACCTTATGGAACAAGCTATGGAAAATATTTTTTTCCAATTAAATTTATTTATGTATTTTTGAATTTAATTTTATTGTCAAGGTGATGTACAGAGGGGTCAGAGTTACATACGTAAGGTACTGAGTACATTTCTTGTCTCACTTGCTACCCCCTCCCTCATTTTTCTCTTACCATTCCCTTCCCTCCAATCCCCCCTGGAAAATATATTTAAAAAAATTATAATTTTTAAGCAATATGTATAACTTTCACTGAATGTGTATAAACTTGCTTTTGGTCATTATTTCCCAAACAATATAACTATTTACCTAGTACACATTGTATTTAGTATTATGAGACATGGAGTAGATAGAAAGTACACAGGAAGCGACACAGAAGCTCTATGCAAATGCCACACCATTTTATACAAAGGACTTGAACAGTCACTGATATTAGTATCTATAGGTGCCTGTAACTGATCTCCTATGGGTATCATGGGGAAGGGGCTAAACTGACACCAGTAACTCAGGTCTGCAATCCTATCAACTCAAATGGCTAAGATCTCAGTTCTGGTTGGAAGATAGCCTGGGCTTGACAAATCTGAGAGACTTCTGTAAGTGAAAGTGTGGCTCAAGTGTTAGAGTTCAAGTAATTGAGCAAAAAAATGCTAAGCTAGAGTGTGAAGCCCTGAGTTCAAGCCCCAGTACTACTCAGCATGAGCAAAAGAGGTACTATTTGTTATATATTTAGAGATTAAAAATGTGAAGTATAAGTTGCAGAAAGGCTTGCTTTTGGATACAGAAAAATTGCCAGTTACTTTAATTAATTAATTATTTTTGTGTTGGTCCTGGGGTTTCAACTCAGGGCCTGGATGCTGTCCCTGAGCTTTAATGCTCAATGCTAATGTTCTACCACTTTGAACTACAACACCAGTTGTGCTTTTCTAGTAGTTTCTGGAGATAAGTCTCATGAACTCTTCTGCTTAGGCTGGCTTTGAACCACAATCCTAAGAGCTCAGCCTCCTGAATAGTTAGGATTACAGACGTAAGCTACCAGCCACTGACACAAGTTATCTTAGATACAGCCTTATTAATATACTACCCCATGAAATCTGTATAACTCATCGGCATACATCACAGTTTGCTCTTGGATCAGATAAACATGCCTGTAGCCCACCAGAATGAGTGCACTACATCAAACACATGTCTTAATTTAATCATTTTGGGGTATTTGGATTATGAACCATTCTTTTTTGCTGAAATATTCAACTTAAATTTTCAACAGAATGTAATTTTAGACATTGGTGGTTTCTGATGAGAAAGTTCTGCAAAAGATACACTCCAGATACTTCTGTATAAATTGGAAAACACATTTCACACCATGCCATGATTCTCTACACCATAAATCAGGTTCCTACAGAAACAGATATATCCCATCTATTATATGTGATTTGCAATGCTTGAATGTATATGTAAGTATGTGTGTATGACAGAGACAGAGAGACAGGAAGAAAGTACAAAATCACATTTTAAAACATGATCACAGTTCTTTCAAGAATGCTCATTGTTAAATATTTGCGTCTGTGTCTGCTAAGTATGCAAAATGCAACTTTAAAAAGAGATCCACAGTGTTATAACATGAATAAACCTTGAAAGCATTATACAAATGGAAAGAAGCCAATTACAAAAGACCATGAATTGAATGATTCTATTTATATGAAATGAACAAAAAGGGAAATTAGTGGTTGCTAGGAGCTGGTGAGGTGGATGGTAGGAAGAAAATAGGAAGCTACTGCTAATGGGGAGTGGGCTTCCTTTTTAGAGGTGTTGAAAAACCTGAAGTAAATTGTGTGGTTACACAACTTTACAAATTGACTAGAATAGGCATTGAAGTGTACTATTTAAATGCATCAATGTAAATATTTGAATTTTATGTGAACAAAATTGTTATATTTTTTGTAAAAGAGAGAGAGAGTGATAAGGGCTGGGATATAGTTTAGGGTTTGGTCCCCAGCACTGGACACAGGAGAAGGGGAAGAGAAACAGAGCGACAGACAGACAGAGACACAAAGAGACAGAGAAACAGAGAGAAACAGACAGAGAGGAGGCAGAATGACAGAACTAGGATGTTTAGCACCAGGAACAAAAAGCTAAGGAACAAGTAGAGAAAGGATTGGAAATTGCAGCATTAAACTCAAAAAATCTTAAAGAAACAGGATAGCACATGATGACATATTGCTGCTTCTGTTCTCTTAAAAAAGATTTGACAATTTGTCTATTTAAATCCTGTAATTTTTTTTCTTTATTGTCAAAGTGAAGTTCAACGGGGTTACAGTTTCATATGTAAGGCAGTGAGTACATTTCTTATCCAACTTGTTACCTCTTCCCTCATTTCCCCCCTCCCCCTCCCCATTTCCCTCTCCAGCCATGAGTTGTACAGTTGGTTTACACTATATGGTTTTGTAGGTATTGCTGTTGCATTGGTTTGTCTTTTTATCCTTTGTCTCTCAATTTTTGTATTCCCTTTTCCCTACCCTACATCCAATGCACATATATACAATATCCAGCATACTAAAATCATATACAATGATATTAAGGGTAAAACCACAGGAAGGGATTACGAGGGAAAAAGAAAAAAAAAAGGTAAAGTTTCACCCGGCATGTTGAAAATAATTACAACAATGATATACCACTTGTTTCTATAACTTGAAATTCATCTTATGTGTTCATATGTACATAGCTATTGAGCTATTGTGAACTTCTGCTTGGACTATTATTCCCTATGAGGGAAACCATAGAGTCCATGTTTCTTTGGGTCTGGCTCACTTCACTTAGTATGATGTTTTTCAAGCCTTTCCATTTCCTTATGAATGGGGCAGCATCATTCTTTCTGATAGAGGCATAGAATTCCATTGTCTATATATACCACATTTTCTGGATCTATTTACCAAAATCATGTAACCTTTTTTTCTAACTTTCAATTGTAAAGGTACATGGACATTTGATCTAAAAGACTGGTCACCAAGAATGCTTTTTACTCGTTTATCAATGCCACTGGGTCACATGAACAAGGGCACAAATAGCACAAAGCTAGCCACTCAAAGAAGACTCCTTTTACTCTCTGAGTAGCACTAGGATAGGCAAAATGCCAAATAGTGGGTGGAATAGAGCAGGACTACAACTAAGCCTAACTAAGCTTTATTCTTTCCCAATACTAGGCATTTGAACACAGGAGTCTCAAATGTTCTCCACTACTGCTCTATCGTTAGAACCATGTCTTCAGCTTGGCTTTTTGATATTTAAGAGTGTCCCAGACTTTTCTGCCTTGTCTGGCTTCCAACCATGATCCTACATATCAGTTTCTAGAGAATATAGAATGAGCCATTGTTCCTGACTCTGGACAAACATTTTATTGTGTTTGTGCCTGTCCTGAGATTTGAACTCAGGGCTTGGGCACTGTCCCTGAGGTGTTTGTTGTTGTTTTTTTCCTCAAGGCTAGTGTTCTACCACTTGAGTCACATCTCTACTTCCAATCTTTTGGTAATTAATTTGAAATAAGTGTCTCATGGATTTTCCTTTCCGGGCTAGCTTTGGATTGCATTCTTCAGATCTCAGCCTTCTGAGTAGCTAGGGTTACAGGAATGAGCCACTGTTACTTGGCTGTGGCTCAACATTAAAAATATGATTTAGGAGTCCTCTGGGAAGAACATCAGGTAAAATAAGATCAAAATGAGGAATATTTAAGTCAGGAGTCATCAAAGTTTGTAAAGGACTGAACCATATTTTCCCCCCAGTGGTGCTATGGATCAAATCAAAGCAAAACCAGTGCCTGGAGCATGCTAAGATAGTACTCCACAACTGAGCTACAACCCCAGTCTGTGTGTAGTAAGTATATTTTGCATAAAGACCACACTGTCTGTATTGCAACTTCTGTTGTGGTCATATGGAAATATTCATAGAAAATAAATAAGTAATTGGGCCTGATATTATGCCAATAAAACATCATTCACACACAGGCAGCAATAGATGGGGCCTAAAGCCTGTAGTGTACCCAAGTCCTGTCTAGATTTTTCCACTTATTTCACCCCAGGCTTGGCTTACCTAGATAGTGCTGTACTGAAAAATACAACATTCAGCTACAAAGTAGCTCATGGCTGAAGGTTTGAACAAATTAAAATAGAAAAGAGCACTCTCATAATTTCAGGGCTTCATACTCTTCACTACTAAAACAACCGACAGCTGGCTATCTACTCTTTCCTTTTTGACTTTCCAAGATTGAATGTAATCATAACAGTGAAATGGTATTGTAGACGAACTGTAAATGACAACTGCTATCACTACTTGCTTCTAGGTGACATGGTTCCTAGAACTTCGTATATGCTACCTCATTTAATACAATTAACTCTCCCATGAATGGCAAAATTCTTCCCATTTTCCAGGTGAGAAAAATAATGCTTGCAGAATCAGAAACTTTTGCTCAAGATCATTTTGGTTAATGATGTTAGAACTGGGGTGTACTGGGGGAGGAGATGACTCTGTCTCTCATGTCTGACACTATGGGATGTGATTAGAGATGGAGGATTTGGTAGGAAACACTATTTTTGTACTAAGAAATAAGCACACATGTAAACACCATGGAAAATGAGCACTACAGAAAACAGTTATCATCAGTCCAATGTGCCTGATAACCAAATTTATATGATGAAACCTGGTCAGGTGATAGAAAGTTTGGGAGGTGATTAGGTCATAAGGGTAGAGCCTTCCTTAATGGCATTCCCAAGACCTACCTTGGAATCTACTGGTGCCTTAATATTAAACTTCTCAGACTTTAGAATGATGAGTAATAATTTTCTGTTATTTATAAATTACCCAGACAAAAGTATGTTGTTATAACAACACAAAACAGGTGAAGAGCACACATTGATGGGTAATACACTATTCACTGTTTATAATAGAGTGCATTTATTTTCTCATAATTCTACCCACGATGTTTGCTTTTCATCAAATGAAACCGTCAATTTTGTTAAGTATTATTGGCTCAAGCCTATAATCCTAGCTACTCAGGAGGCTGAGATCTGGGCATCTCAATTTGAAGCTATCCTGGACAGGAAATGTCTGTGAAACTCTTTATCTCCAATTAGCCATTAGAAGCTGGAAATGGAGCTGTAGTTCAAGTGGTAGAAAACTAACCTTGAGACAAAAAGCTCAGGGATAATTTCCAGGCCCTGAGTTCAAGCCACAGTACCAGTACAGAAAGAAACAATAAAAGGACTAAAAACAAGGAATGTTTTATTTTCAGATTGTGTTCTGTATAATTTTAGAATAATCTCAGGTAAAGATTTTGTCAAATCAGTTACTGGTTTGTTGTTTGGAGGTGATGGGGATTGAACTCAGTGCTTCTTGCATGCTATACAAGTGCTAGAATACTAGTACAAAACAGTCATTTGCTAGAAATACAAAATCACAGATTTTCAACTGTTCAATTGACAGAATATACACAGAGGCATGATTTAAAAAAATTTTCAGGAAACGTTCTGCTACAAGCCCAAATTGTCCTACCCGATGAACACTGAATTATGGATCACATAAATTATAAAGAAGAAGTTTTAAGAAAATTGAATATATTTGAAAATAGATGTTTGGCAAGATGCCAGTGGCTTACACCTGTAATCATATCTATGCAGGAGGCGGAGCTATGGGACAATCTGAGGTCTGAAGCCTGTCAAGGCAGAAAAGTTCTTATTTTCAAAATAACCAGTCAAAAAACTAGCTCAAGCGACAGAGTGCATCCAAGCCAGTCAAGCAAGTGCAGATTCCTCAATTCAAATCCCAACACCATAAAATAAAATCGTTTATAAGAAAAACCTCTAAAGCATAAGGCTGATACTTTAATTTAATTTAATTTATCTATTATTGTGCTAATACTGGGGCTTGAACTTAAGGCCCAGGCACTGTCACTTAGTTTTTTTTTTTTGCTCAAGGCTAGTGCTCTACCACTTCAGCCATAGCTCCACAACTGTCTTTTTGGTAGTTAGTTGGGGACAAGAGTCTTAGAGACTTTTTCTGCCTAGGCCTAGTTTCACACCACAATCCTCAGATCTCAGCCTCCCGAGTAACTAGGGTTACAGGAACGAGCCTGGCTTTTCATCTTATTTAATACAGAGACTCCTGAAAAAATCACATTCAATGAATAAAATAATTTGATAATGCAATGGGATTGTTATATTAGATTTACTGTTACAACCATCTCTCTCATTTTATAGACTAGTAAAACAGGCCTCCAAGAACACAATGGTTTGCCCTAACCTTTTACTTCTTTCCAAGTATTGTTATAAAGTTACTTTAACTGGTAGCATTTTTGAGAATTATTATTTTCTATTAATTTTAAGGGTGATGCCTCCCCTGACAATGACCTAATGTATGTCATGTAAGTGGGTAAACCTCACCTCCAACTGTTGATTTTTTTTTTTTTTTGGCCAGTCCTGGGCCTTGGACTCAGGGCCTGAGCACCATCCCTGGCTTCTTCCCGCTCAAGGCTAGCACTCTGCCACCTGAGCCACAGCGCCCCTTCTGGCCGTTTTCCATATATGTGGTGCTGGGGAATCGAACCCAGAGCTCCATGTGTAAGAGGCAAGCACTCTTGCCACTAGGCCATATTCCCAGCCCCTGTTGATTTCTTATAGAAGGGAAATAAACTGTGAGGGACTGTCTAGATGTGTGGTAAGAGCTTGCCAGTCACAGCTCTAGGGGTCTGGGGAGGCTAAAGCTGGAGGATAGCTCCAGGTGAGGAGCTAGGGGAGTTAGAGACCATCCTGGGCAACAAAGTGAGCTCAACAAACAAAAGAAAGAGAAGGGGAAGCCTGAGTGTAAAAACACAAGTAGTGTCAGCAAAGGAAATGTAAATTCCAAGAATTAAAGGATGTAATTCAAGATAAGGACTAGAAAAGTAAGCCAGGCAAGAGAAACCTGAACAGCAGCTCTGCAGAAAGTTTTGAGACAGTGTCCCTGGTAGAGTGCATGTGAGTGTGTGTGTGTGTGTGTGTGTGTGTGTGTGTGTGTGTGTGTTGGTCCTGGGACTTGAACTCAAGGCCTCGGCACTGTCCCTGAGCTTTTGTGTTCAAGGCTAGCACTATACCACTTGAACCACAGCTCCATTTCCAGATTTGTGGTGGATAATTGGAGATGAGTCTGTCTTACAGACTTTCCTGTCCAGGCTGGGATGGGACTGCAATCCTCAAATGTCAGTCTCCTGAGTAGCTAGGACTACAGTCATATGCCACCAGTGCTAAACTACATTGAGTTCTTTTTTTTTTTTTTTTTGGCCAATCCTGGGGCTTGGACTCAGGGCCTGAGCACTGTCCCTGGCCTTCTTCTTGCTCAAGGCTAGCACTCTGCCACTTGAGCCACAGCGCCCCTTCTGGCCATTTTCTGTATATGTGGTGCTTGGGAATCGAACCCAGGGCCTCATGTATATGAGGCAGGCACTCTTGCCACTAGGCCATATCCCCAGCCCCTACATTGAGTTCTTAATTCTCCTTTTATTTCCTTCCTTTTAAGTTCCTCTTCAGTACTATTTGTTAAAATGATAGAATTGGCTGGGCACTGGTAACTTATGCCTATAATCATAGCTACTTAGGAAGTTGAGATCTGAAGATTATAGTTTGAAGCCAGCCCGAAAGGAAAAGTCCATGGAACTCTTATTAGTTATTAGCCAGAAAAAAGCTGGAAATGGAGCTGTAGCTCAAGTGCTAGAGCACTAGCCCTGAGCAGAAAAACCCAAGAAAGGACTGGAGGCCCTAAGTGCAAGCCTCAATATCAGCATGTACATGTGTGCGCACACACACGCACACACACACACATACACATACTTGCACAGAATCACTGGATTAGTGTAAATTTCAACTTTTACAGAATAGAAATACCACCCAGGGCATAAGTATAGAACACAAACCATTAAGGATAAGCAGTAGTTGCTTTATTATTTCTATGGTGCTGGGTATTGAACCCAGAGCACCAACATTGCCAGACAAGCACATTGCCACTAAGCTACTGCTGCAACATACAGTACTTCCTTTAACTCCAAATACTATAATCATCTATGTGTCCATGTCAAAAAATGTATACTTGATCCCTAACTTCCCAACCAATGTACTAAATATGTTACCAGGACATATAAGGCTGCTAAACAAACTCGGACCTTGCATCTGGCAAAAGACTTCAGGCAAGATGTAAATGTAAGTAAGTATGTGTGGAAGGCTTATTAGAAAGGAAATATGGTAGAGAAAGACAGTCTGTGGCATAGACCATTTTGGCCGTCTTCTAGGGTCATCCTCCTTACAGAACTTGGCCTTGAGTTAAATAGTGAGAATTTGATAGCTCTGTGTGTGTGTGTGTGTGTGTGTGTGTGTGTGTGTGTGTGTGTGTGTGCTGGCCTTGGGTAGTGCTCTACCATTTGAGCCACAGCTCCACTTCCAGCTTGTTGCAGTAGTTTATTGGAGGTAAGAATCTCATGAAGTTGGGCTCTAGTGGCTCATGCTTATAATGCTAGGAGGCTGAGATCTGAGGATTGTGGTTCAAAGCCAGCTTGCACAGGAAAGTCCGTGAGACTCTATTTCCAGTGAATCACCAGAAAAACCAGAAATGGCGCTGTGGCTCAAAGTAGTAGAGTACCATCCTTTATTTAAAAAAGTTCAGGGACAGTGCCAAGCCTTGATTTGAAGCTCCACAATCGATTAAAAAAAGTCTCAGGGGGGCTGGGGATATGGCCTAGTGGCAAGAGTGCTTGCCTCGTATACATGAGGCCCTGGGTTCAATTCCCCAGCACCACATATACAGAAAATGGCCAGAAGTGGCGCTGTGGCTCAAGTGGCAGAGTGCTAGCCTTGAGCAAAAAGAAGCCAGGGACAGTGCTCAGGTCCTGAGTCCAAGGCCCAGGACTGGCAAAAAAAAAAAAAAAAAAAAAAGTCTCAGATTTTCCTGCCCGGGCTGGTTTTACACAATGATCTTCAGATCTCAGGCTTCTGAATAGCTAGGTTTACAGCTGTGAGCCATCAGTTCCCTGGCTTTTTATTGTTGGGTCATCTTTCTGTTTTCTGTAAGGTTGTGGTACCAAAGATAAACTGCTCCATTCATATTTTCTCATTTTTTTTGTCCTTTTTGCTGCCTCATTCATTTGTACATGTCTGCCCCCATTTTGTTCTCAGACAGGTTTTGGTTTATCAACTTATCCTACCATCTGGAAGCCATATTGACCAAATTCCCTGCCTGCTTTTGTACTGACCCATATGTACCAGCTTTCCCTAGCTCTGATATCTTATGTTTATATCCTGGAGGTGCCCACCCCCAGATACACAGAATGATTGTGCAAATTAGAACAAATTCCCTAGTATTCTTCTTTGAAATTTGGCTTGCAATGCTAAAAATAGTAAAGCATGTAACTATTTGCTCAGAATTAATTAAGAATATTAAATTTCCTATACTTTATTTTCCATTTTAAATTAACTATATTTTTTTCAAAAATAATTCAATACCTTCATTAATATTTATATCTACTCAAATTTTTTGTGGAGGAAAGAAAACCTCTGAAGGTTTGGAATAGCCAAGCAAGCCTTCAATGCACAGTCATTAAATTGGACTCATTGCTTATCCATAATGCTGTAGTATTTCCAAATGTCTTATAACATTTTATTAATAATTAGAAATGCATTTTCATTTCTAAAAGGATAATTGGTATATAGTTTATAACAATATGCATAAAATATGCAAGTTTAAGAAATGTATAACCGTTAACAATTTTTTATCTTAAAGACTATTTGAAGGTAAGTCGTAGCTCCCAACTTTATCCCATCTACAAAGAAGGTGAAGATTAGGAGGACTGGGGTTCCAAGCCAGTTGGGGCAAAACAGTTTGTGAGACTACATCAACACACAAAGCTGGCCATGCACATATGTCGTTATAGCCACTATAAGATCTATAAATCAGAGGCTGGTAGTCCAATGTTTTTGTGTAAAAAGAAAGACCTTATCTAAAAAATAACTACAACAAAAATGTCTGAAAGCATGGCTCAAGCCCTAGAGCACCCAAAGCTCTAAGTACAAACCCCAGTATTGCCCTGCCATAAAAAAAGATTTAGTAAGATGGACACTAATAGTTCATGCCTATAGTCCTAGCTACTCAGGAGGCTGAGATCTGAAGCCAACCTGGGCAGGAGAGTTTGTGAAACTTTTACCTCCAATTAACCACTGAAAAGCCAAAATTAGAGCTGTGACTTAAGTGGTAGAGTGCTAGCCTTGAGCAAAAATAAGCTCAAGGACAATGCGTGGGCCGTGATTTCAAGCCCCAGGACTTGCATACACACACAAAACAAAGATTATATAAAATATTCATAGTTAATTTCTGTCTTCAGTTATTTCCATTAAAAACTATTAAGCTCATGACAATGGTTGTATACTGTATGGGGATTAAGCATTAACAAACTTAAAAGTAACATTTTTCAATCTCAATACTGTTAGGAAAATGGAGGAGAAGGGAAAAATCGTGAACAGATGACTGTTTATTGAGGAACAGAGAGGGGCACAGACCTTCTCACAGGGTTGGGGGTGAATTTGGGACCAGGCTTATACAGGGTTTGAGCAAGGAGGCAGAGGTTACTGAAAGCACCACTAGGTCTAGGAAGTTGGTGGCTTTTCCTTGGGCCCACAATGGATTGTTTACAGCAGGGCCTAGGTAAATTGCCCTGCCTGCATATCAAAGCAAATTCACCTGTACCTGAGGTTTTGCTTGGTGCCTGTATGCCCCTGAGGCAATAGGATGGGGGTCAATCCTTCAAATACAAATTCTACTTTTCTGATCTTCTAAAACAGACCATTGTACTTACATCCATGAAGGTTTAATACTCATCCTAGGCATGACTGTTAGTTTGTACTAAGAACAACTCAATTGAAACACTTTCTGTGAGACGTTAAGTGATGAATATTCATGTTTCATATTTTAAATTACTTAAAAGTAAAAATGACTGGTTAGCGAGTGTCACTTTAATTCCTTCTTGTTTTTAATCCCTTCAACTTCATTATTATAATTTTTAAAAAAGACTTTTAAAAAAGCTCTGGGCTTGTGAGCAATAGCATTGTGAAACTCTTTTGAATAATTAGCATATACTTAAAAAATAATGACAGGAATTTAAAACAGGTCCTATCCAGGGTGTGAGTACTAATTGGAGTGAAGAGGATGAACAGAGAAGGTGAAGGAGTGTGATTATGGTCAAAAATATATCACGTAGTGTTGTGAAAATGCATCAGTGAAGCTTGTGGAGATTGGTTTGGGAAGGAGGATAAGGGAGAGTGATGGAGAGATGAGTTTGATCAGGGTACGTAGTATGCATGTATGGACATCTCAAAATGACCCCCCCCCCCCAGTATATAGTGAACTAATGCTAATTTTTAAAATGTGGGAACAACAAAACTTTAAAATTCCTGTTAGTGTAACTGATTCAGGATCCTCTTGGAAGGCACAAAAAAAGGAACTATTCTCCTTTACTGAAGCCAAATGCAAATGATCAGATATGTAAACTTACTGTGCAAAATAGAATATTTAAGATATTCCACTGTGCTTTTCCACCCTACTCCTAAGTCCTGAATTATAGATTCCATTGCATTGGTTTATCCTTTGTCTCACCATTTTGATGTTCTCCTTCCCTAATTCAGATAAATATATAAATAATACCCTGGGTACTGAAATCAAATATGGTAACAACAGGGGATAAACCATAGGAAAGAAAAAAAAACATTTCACATAGTACATTAAAAATAAAAACAATAATAAAAAAACCTCTTGTTTAGATATTTTGGAGTTCATTTCACTCAGCATCATCTTCTATGATCATTCTTACATAGCTATTGAGCTATTGTCGCACTCAGCTTTTTTTTTGTTAAATTTTTATTGTCAAACTGAGGTACAGAGAAGTTACACTTTCATAGGTTAGGCATTGGATACATTTCTTGTACTGTTTGCTACCTCGTCCCTCATTCCCCCCTCCCCCCCTTTCCCTTTCTCCATGAGTTGTTCAGTTCATTATACCAAACAGTTTTGTAAGTATTGCTTTTGTAGTCGTTTGTCTTTTTTTTACCCTGTGTCTCTCGATTTTGGTATTCGCTTTCTATTTCCTAGTTCTAATACCAGTATTCACGGTTTCCAATGTACTCAGATAAGATACACAGATAGTGCAGGTACAACCATAGGAAGGGGATACAAGAGGATCATCAATAATTGAAGCTGTGGTTTCAAATCGCATGTTGATAGTAATTACAACAGTGATATGACCGTCGTTTCCATAACATGGAGTTCATTTCACTTAGCATCATCTTATGTGTTCATAGGGGCTCTTGGGCTCTTGTGATCCTCTGCTGTGACTAGCCTAAACCTGTGCTAATTATTCCCTATGAGGGGGACCATAGAGTCCATGTTTCTTTGGGTCTGGCTCACTTCACTTAGTAAAATTTTTTCCAAGACCTTCCATTGCCTTACGAATGGGGCAATGTCATTTTTTCTGATAGAGGCATAAAATTCCATTGTGTATATGTACCACATTTTCCTGATCCATTCATCTACTGAGGGGCATCTGCGTTGGTTCCAAATTCCAGCTATGACAAATTGTGCTGCGATGAACATTGTTGTGCTGGTGGCTTTAGTGTGTTCTTGTTTGTGGTCTTTTGGGTAGATGCCCAAAAGTGGGGCTGATGGATCATAGGGGAGCTCTATGTTTAGCCTTCGCCACTCAGCTTTTGACTATACTTTTGGATTCACAGGTCTATCCCTATGTGACCTTGCAATGATTTAGGCAAGGCCTTCTTTCTGGGTATTTGTCGCACCTACACAATGCCCGGCTCAATAAATGTGTACTGAATTATAACAGACCAAGTTATCTCCTTTAGGTCTTTCACCCATTCCTTTCTGTTATTTGAGTGATCCTTCATCACCACTACCATCTCCCCTTACACAGGCTTCACAGATAATTTACACTATAGCCTTTCCCTATAGGCAGTCAGTCTCTGCTTTTGCTTTTGTTTTTCGTTTTGCTGAGGATAGGCCTCTGGCTTCAAGCCTGTTAGGTGAGTTCCTTAACAATGACCTGCATCCTATTAAGTATGGAAGGGACTACACTCACCAAGTCAAATTTCCTACTCTGAATATGGGAGCCAATTAATACCCTCTTATGGAACTGAGGGATAAACCTTGCTTCTACCTTCCTTTTACCCAAAGTATTTTGTTTAACTAACAACCTCCAATATGGCCATTTTTGTGCTGATATCAAGATGAACTAATTTTGGTTTTAGTTCAGTATTTTGTTAGCAAACGATGTACTAGAGTTATTTCTGTGTTCTCAGTTCCTGTATCAATTACAAAATTAATATGGATACATGACTAACATTTGTTGGTATTTTCTCAGGCAAAATTGGTCTTTGGGGAGTGGGAAAGGTGGGAGAAAAATGAAGGAGGAGGTAACAAGTTTGATAAGAAATGTACTCGCTGCCTTACGTATGAAACTGTAACCCCTCTGTACATCACTTTGACAATAAATAAATAAAGAAATTAATTAATTAAAGAAAGTGGTCTTTGATGAGGTAGGTCAAGTAGCCTAGCATGATGTGCATGCATTGGTCCATGGGCTTGAACTCAGGGCCTGGGTGTTGTCTCTGAGGTTCAGTTCCAGATTTTTGGTGGTTAATTGGAGATAGAATTCCTGTGGAATTGCCTGCTTGGTCTGGCTTTGAAGCATGATTGTCAGATCTCAATCTCCTGATTTGCCAAGATTATAGTCATGAATCACCAGCATCCAGCTTCCTTTTCTTTCTTTTGATTCTCAAAATTAACCCTTAACCAAGCATCCAACTTTCAAGAAGGGAATAAGACATTATGATAACATTTCATATCATATCATATGATAACAATTTAAAATATTGTAGACAAATTGTTGCTATTAAATTTAAAAAACTCATGGGAACTGGGGACCAATGGCTCTTGCCTATAATGCTAATTACTCAGGAGGCTGAGATCTGAGGATCATAGTTGGAAGCCAGCCCAGGCAGGAAAGTAGATGAGACTCTTATTTCCAATAAACTACTCAGAAAAAGCTAGAAGTGGCTCAAGTGGTAGAGCACTAACCTTGAATAAAAGAAGCCCAGGGACATTGCCGAGGCCCTTAATTCAAGCTCCAGGTCCAGCACACACAAAGGACTCATGGGGGCTCAGAACATATGTCAGTGACAGAGCATTTGCCTAACATTCATGGGGCTTATCCCCAACTGTCTATTCTCTTCAAAAAGACTCCGAAGTATTAATGGTATTGCTTAAGTTGATCAACTGGTGTAACAGTTTGTACAAAGGAGGAACAGTTTGGTTCAAGAATTCTAAACTAGAAAAAAGTTAGACTAAGTATCCTTGGTAAAAATTTCCATTATTTTATACTGATAATTGTTTAATCTCCCTTCAGACATCTGTTCCCAGAGACCTTTGTCTTTTCTCTACATCCTCCTCTTTCAATTTGGGAGACAGATAAGCAGTTGTCTTGAGACTGTAAGGTCATGGACATTCCACAAGTGAATTCCAGTGCCTTCTACAGAAACAAATGGTGAGTGTTCTCTGTCACTTGCAAACTATAAATTAATTAAGTTGACAACGTTTCCTTTTTTCCCCTTATGTTTACAGAGAGACTTTTGAAGTACCTTTCAGTGCATTTTTTCATTATAAAAGTAGCATATGGTCATTGTTAGCACTAACAAAGTACTGAAAGGAAAATAAAAATATGTATACCGAGATAACAGCTGTTAGCATCTTGATATATTTATTCCCAGTTTTTATGTGAATGTAAAAATAGCTTACAAAGAAAATTAGGATAATATTACATATAAAATGCAGTATCTGGCTTTTTAAAGCGTTCTTACATTTGAATTTTGTGTGTGTGGCACTAGGTTTTTGACTCAGAGTGTCATACTTGCTAGGCAGATGTACTTCCACTGGGGTCATGCCTCTACATTAAAACACTTTTAAGTTCCATTAAATATTTCAAAATACCACATTAAATGGCAATTTAACAGCCAGGTTCTAGCTAATCAGGAAGCTGAAATCTGAGGATCTCAGTTCAAAATCAATCTGGGCAGGAAAGTGTGAGACTCTTACCTTCAGTTAATCACCAAAAAAACTCCCTAGAAGTGGAGCTATGGCTCAAGTGGCAGAGCATTAGCCTCAAGCTGAAAAAACTCAGGGATAGTGTCTAAGCCTTGAGTTCAAGCCCAGGACTGCCAAAAAATTGTTATATAACTTTATGATCTGTGGCTATACCATTTTTGTTTATTCTTTAGTTCAATGCTAATTTTTCCCTCTTAAAATAATCCTACACTTAACTTTTTGTCTGAAGTATTAGCTATTTCATTAGACTGGATTCCTCCAATGTAACTTACTAGGTGTGATTATGTATTTTTCAAAAAATGTTATAATATTTTATTGCTTAAATATATACCAGTTTACATACTTATCATCAGTCCATTTTACTGCACTATCTACAAAATAGTTATTTAGCAGTTCTTAATATGATTGACAAAATGTATGTCTCTCTGGTGTTTTAAATGCTGAACATTAAAAAAATATAAACTGGGCATGGAGGTTCATACTTGTAATTCCAGTGACTTGGAAGGTGGAGTCAAGAGGATCAAGAGTATGAGACCAACCTGAGAAAATTAGCAAGACTTTTCTTTTTTTTATTTTAAGTTTTTATTATCAAACTGAATTACAGAGAGGTTACAATTTCATACATTAGGCATTGGATACATTTCTTTTTTTTTTTTTTTTTGGCCAGTCCTGGGCCTTGGACTCAGGGCCTGAGCACTGTCGCTGGCTTCCTTTTTGCTCAAGGCTAGCCCTCTGCCACTTGAGCCACAGCGCCACTTCTGGCCATTTTCTGTATATGTGGTGCTGGGGAATCGAACCCAGGGCCTCATGTTTACAAGGCAAGCTCTCTCGCCACTAGGCCATATCCCCAGCCCCGATACATTTCTTTTTTCTTTTTTTTTTTTTTTTTTTTTTTTGGCCAGTCCTGGGCCTTGGACTCAGGGCCTGAGCACCATCCCTGGCTTCTTCCCGCTCAAGGCTAGCACTCTGCCACCTGAGCCACAGCGCCCCTTCTGGCCGTTTTCCATATATGTGGTGCTGGGGAATCGAACCAAGAGCTTCATGTGTAGGAGGCAAGCACTCTTGCCACTAGGCCATATTCCCAGCCCCTGGATACATTTCTTGTACTGTTTGTTACCTCGTCCCTCATTCCCCCTCCCCCTCCCTCTTTCCCTCTCCCCATGAGTTGTTCAGTCATTTACACCAAACAGTTTTGCAAGTATTGCTTTTGTAGTTGTTTGTCTTTTTTTACCCTGTGTCTCTCGATTTTGGTATTCCCTTTCAATTTCCTAGTTCTAATACCAGTATACACGGTTTCGAATATACTCAGATAAGATACAGAGATAGTGTAGGTACAACCACAGGAAGGTGATACAAGAAGATCATCAATAATAGAAGCTACAGTTACACATGGCAGCAAGACTTTTCTTTAAAAAATATTTATTAATAAAAAAGGAAATTAGTACTTGTGGCTCATGCATGTAGTCCAGCTACTCAGGAGGCTGAGATTTGATAATGTAGGTTAGATTCAATGCTACCTCAGGCAATAATCTTCTCTCCAATTAACTAGGAAAAAAGCCAGAAGTAGAGCTTTGGCTCCAGTGGTCGAGTGCTAGCCTTGAGTGAAAATGCTAATACTGCAAGGCTCTGTGTTCACGTCTGAGTACTAACACAAAACAAAAGGCTTTGTTGTAGCTGAAGCAGTAAAGTATGTCCCTAGCACGCATGAGGAACTGGATTCAATTCTCAGTATCACAACATATGCCTCATATTCATTTTTCTCTGCATATTGCCTTTTTGATTTTGTGTGCTTTTTATATTTTGTCTGACATAGTTTTAATGTTCACTACAAGTATTTTCCTGGTTTGTGTGTTGTCCATTAGAATTTCTTGTTTAATAGTGACTGTGTAGAATCTAAGGAAAAGGGGTGAAAAAGTGTAGCCATGGAGCTCACTGGACATTGATGAAAGTGAACTACACAACTTGAGGGTGGAGAAGGGAGGGAGGGAATGGGAGAGAATGAATGAACAGATGATACTGTATGAAAGGAAATGTATGTATTACCTGACTTATGTCAATGTAACCCCTTTGTATATCACCTCTAAAACAATAAAGCAAATAAAAAAATAATGTGTGTGTATGTGTGTATGACCTGAAGTTTGAACTCAGGGCCTGGGCATCGCCCCTGAGCTTTAGCTCAGGGCTAGTGCTGTACCACTTTAGCCACAACTCCACTTCTGGATTTTTGGTGGTTAACTGGAGATAAAAGTCTCACAGACTTTCTTGCTCAGGCTGACTTCAAACTGCAACCTTCAGACCTTAGTTTCATTAATAGCTAGGATTATAGATATGAGCTATTGGCATCCAGCTAATAATGGCTTTTGAGCTTCATTTTTCCCCCAAGTTTTATTTTTTTGGGTGGTACTGGAGTTTGATCTTAGGGTCTCACATTTGGTAGGCAAATGCTCTATCATTTGAGCCATCCCTGCAAACCATTTCTTTCCTTTTTTTGTGTAGTCCAGTGCTATTGATTTTGCATGTGTGATTTATCCCATTGGTTACATATTTAAAAATCCCATTCATATTCAATATAGATTTTTTTTGCTGTTTTGATTAATCAGGCTTATAAACTTTAAGATGATGTGTTTTTTCCTACACTGCTGAAAATACATCTACAGCTACACTTTGTACCTTTGAAATATTTTTTTGGTAGATTTGTAAGGGTTGATTATTAAGGCAATGCAAGTGTAATTTCTTTTAAAGAGGACCATGTGTGGAAAGATTCTTAGTCTTCTGTAAAGGCTTGTGATACTGACATCTTATTGCAATGAACAGCATTGTTAATTGAATCATAATTTATTTTATGTGTGTAATTGAAGGTCTAGCAATACTCAAACTGAAGAACACTCAGCATTTTCACTTTGAGGATGATCAGATAGTAGCATTACTTCTGAAAAGCTACAACAGCATTTCTTCAAGAGTATTCTTTGCATTCCATATGTAATAATCATCTAGATTGCTTGTATAAACCTACCAACCCAGATCCCAAGCATCACAGATGATTCAGAGTTACCCCCAAATTTGGGAACTTCTACATTAGGACAACGGAGAAGTTTAAGCAATGGATCCATGGAGAAAAAGGACAAAAGGACAAAGAGCAAACATTTGAGGACTTGAGGTTAAAGGTCTGAAACCAGTTTGTCAGTCTGTGGAAGAGGGCCAGTCTGAAGCCAGTGCAAGATTACTAGTACATTAATCAGAAAGGGAGTTGTACTAACTTAATGTTCTTGTGTTCTAATACAATCATAACTCAATAGATTTAAAATGATCCTGCCACCTCAGCTGGGGTTAACAGGTACTCATTCACCTGAGTGAATTCAGCACCTAGGAAATGTGGTACCAGGTACCAATGACTCTTTGTTGACAACTGCAGAATTTAGAGCAAGAAATAACACCCCCAGAAGGACTTGAAGTAGTGAAATAGAGAAGAAAGAGAGGAGGGATGGCCTATATTTGGTGGGCTATTCTCCTTAGAAGAAGCACACATTATTTTTTCCTTTCTTGTCTTTTTTGCAGGGAAGGTTTTCACCTGCACAGTTACTTGAGGATTAAATAAGAGAAAATAGAAAAAGAACTTAGCACAGTGACTAGTATATAGCAAGTGCCTGCTGTTCATTTTCAGCCAACTAATGAAATACAAAGAAAACAAAATGAGTGCTTATGTGCATTCATTTAGGCTGGATCCTAAAGGATCCTCAATTCCTCCTTGGTAGTTTTAGTCTTTCCCTTCATCTACCTTTTATTTAGAAGGAAGGAGCCCTTAATCTGGAATGGAGGACATTTTTCTAACCTAAAATTCTATCCTTGGTCCTCCTAAATATAATGTGGACTCCCTGAGTCTTCTACTCTGAGAAGAATCTCTAAAATAATCTACTTTTTTGTGCCCTCTTCCTTTATAGTTCACATTATACATTATTGTTCCTGTTGTTGCAGTCAAGGTGAATTTTTCTTTCCCCATATCTCCTCTTCCCTCATTCCAATTTGTGTGTTGGGGGGAGGCTGGTTGTGGGGCTTGAATTCGCGGCCTGGGCACTGTGCCTGAGCTTTTTTTGTTGTTGTTGCCAGTCCTGAGGCTTGGACTCAGGGCCTGAGCACTGTCCCTGGCTTCTTTTTGCTCAAGGCTAGCACTCTGCCACTTGAGCCACAGCGCCACTTCTGGCCGTTTTCTGTATATGTGGTGCTGGGGAATTGACCCCAGGGCTGCATGTATGAGAGGCAAGCACTCTTGCCACTAGGCCATATTTCCAGCCCAGTGTCTGAACTTTTGTGCTCAAAGCTAGTACTCTACCACTTGAGCCATAGCTCCACATCAGGCGTGATTAACTGGGGAGAAGAGTGTCTCAGACTTTCCTGTCCAGGTTGGTTTCAAACCATGATCCTCAGATCTCAGCCTCCTGAGTAGTTAGGATTACAGGCCTGAGAAACCAATGCCCTGTATCAGAGCAACTTTTCTATCCAGTGTCTTTCATTTTGGGTCACATTCAAGTCAACTGGCAGATATGCAAAAGTCTCCCTCCTTTCCTTTCCTTTCCGCTTCCTTTCCTTCCTTCCCTTCCCTTCTTCCCTTCCCTTCCTTTCTCCCTTCCCTTCCCTTCCCTTCTCTTCCCTTCCCTTCCCTTCCCTTCCCTTTCCTTCTCCCTTCCCTTCCCTTCTCCTTTCCCTTCCCTTCTCCCTTCCCTTCCCTTCCCTTCCCTTCCCCCTTCCCTTCCCTTCCCTTCCCCCTTCCCTTCCCTACCTTTCCCCCTTCCCTCCCTTCTCCCTTCCCTTCCCTTCCCTTCCCTTCCCTTCCCTTCCCTTCCCTTCCCTTCCCTTCCCTTCCCTTCCCTTCCCTTCCCTTCCCTTCCCTTCCCTTCCCTTCCCTTCCCTTCCCTTCCCTTCCCTTCCCTTCTTCCCTTCCCTTCTTCCCTTCCCTTCCCTTCCCTTCCCTTCCCTTCCCTTCCCTTCCCTTCCCTTCCCTTCCTTCCTTCCCGGGATGGAGCCCAGGGCCTTCCACAGGTTTATCATATGCTGTACCACTGAAAAATACACATAGCTCCAAGAGTGATTTATCATCCCTGTTTTAAAATTTTAACTTAAAACTTCTTTATTTATTGACAAGGCTCCCTTTGTGAGATGTTTGTTTACACACATCTTTGAACACCTCTGATCATATTTAATAGAACAAAATTAAAACTAATCATCCATCCATCCATTCATTTATTTAACTAAGAAATTGTGAAGAGTAAATAAGTTGAGCTGAGGCTATATTTCAGTGGGGGAGTGCTTGTCTAGCATGTACAAGGCCCTGGGTCTCATCACAAGCACCCCAAAATAAATAAATAAAATCAATAAATAAGTAACACTCTTCTTTGGGAAAATACATCAGATCAAGGGGCGAATGAGGGTACATATACAAGGAAATGTAATGTGTCTTCAGAGAAGGGACAGATTGCTCCAGGCTGAAAACTTCATGTAATTAGTTTCCTTTAATCACTCATCAAATGAGATGTCAGTTTCCTTCTGCAATAAGATTGAAAAAAAATCTTTCAAGTCAGTATAGAGCAGAAATGCAATTCAATTGTGTCAACAATGAATGCAGTGTGGATGAATAACAGCAGCCTCTGGGCACCACAGTTGTAGTGTTCCTTGTGTAAGGTCTTCTTTCTTTTCCTTAGGTTGTAGAAATGAAATGAAACTGAAGAGTTAAGTGGAGAATTTCCAATTTTGTTCTTTAATAAATGGGTTATTGGCATTGAATAGGATAAAAAATTATAGGTCTTATGCCACCAAAGCGTAATGACCTGGTGGCCTTTCTCCTCCCTCTGTACCCTGTACTTTAGATGGTAAACATCCATTTGAGTGGCAACATTGAAAGAGAGGTTAACCCTCTGTTGCTTAGCACATGCAAAGCACATACAGAGTCTGCATTGTCCACACAGTTGCAACAGCAACAGCATGGTCTTGAATTAGCCCCCTTTGCCCAAGCTCATAGTAACAGATGTCTAGTAATAAATACAAAGAAGCCAGGCGCCAGTGACTCATGCCTGTAATCGTAACTACTCTGGAGGCTGAGTTCTGAGGACTGCAGTTCAAAGCCAGTCTGGGCAGGAAAGTCTGTGAGACTCTTATATCCAATAAACTACCAAAACATTGGAAGTGGAGCTCAAAGTGGTAAAACATTAGCCTTCAATGAAAAGAACTCAGGGACAAAGACCAGGCCATGAGTTCAAGCCCCATGACTGACAAAACAAACAAAAAGTATAGAAAGACTGGACTGAAAAATGTACAAACCTATTGAATTTTTCTGTAAATCACATTATTTCTGTCCTGAACACTTAGAAAAGCATGGAAAAATATTCTTGGCATTTTTTGGTGTTGTTGGGGTTTGGAGCCACAGATTCTTTAAAAAAAAATCTTGTTATTTTTCAGATGGAGTGTCAGCTTTTTGCCTGGGATTATTCTCCTACGGAGATACTTTTATCTGTGTCCCCTTCATAACTTGAATGACAGACATGACCCATTAGACTCAACTGGTTAGTTGGGATGGGATCTCACTAATTTCTCTTTTCCCAGCTGGCCTCCAGCCTTGGGATCTCCTGTGTGCCACTACACCCAGCCCAGTTTCCCTTTTAAAATGTAATCAAGGAAAGGCACAATTTTTTTTCCCCTCCACGCAGTTATACAAAAACTTTGTTCTTTAAAGAATGTGAAATTTTGAGCAGGGAACTGATGGCTCACACCTGCAATCCTAACTACTCAGGAGGCTGAGATCTAAGTACTGTGGTTCAAAGCCAGGGGAAGGAAAGTCTGAGAGTTTTATCTCTAATTAACCACGTTCATTTGGAAGTGGTGTTGTGGCTCAAAGTGGTAAAGCTCTAGCCTTGAACAAAATGAACTCAGGGACAATGCCCAGGCCCTGGGTTTAAGCCCCATGACTGACAAAAATAAAGAATGTTAAATTATAAAACTTGTTAGAATTTGAAGTGATATGATAGTAGGACACTATATGAGGCCGGACAGATTAGCAAATAAAATTATAGACTGTCTAGTGAAATTCAAATTTGAGAGAAACAGCAATTTTTTTACATAATTTTATCATCTTAACCTTAAAGAACATGGGTTGATGATATAACACTCCAACAGGCTGGTTAATTTATAGAAAACAAGTTTGCTTCTAGCCCTTGGGTTTCAATCTTTTCTCAATCCTGAATGTCTGCTCAGCTTACAAGATTTCTTTGAATTCCTTCAAAGATCTTATGTGAAAAAGACCATTTATTTCATAAATGAATTACTCTTAAACCCCACACTTCTCTGCAAAACAAGTGTCTAAAAAGCTCCTTGTAGGCCCCCTTTTTGTGCTGGTCCAACTGCTCTTCATTTGCTTATCTGGGTTGAGTCATTTACACACAAGTACCTCATCTATAAATGCTAGGCCATGCTTCTCTTCTTAATATGAAGTACTTGCCAGAATTTGGTGGGGATTGGACCCAAGCAGAAAGGGAAAGGACTGAGTCAAAAGCAAATGCACTTTAATTGAAAAGTTAGAGAACACCCAAAGCAAATAGGAAGAGCACACATGGAATCCCCCTGTCCTTAGAAAATGTCATGTATCAGAATATAACTCAGAAGCTTACTTTACTTGTTACATTTCAGGGCAAGTTCAATTTTCACTTCTTTCAGCAGGTTAAAAAAATGCATGAACAAGTGATTGCACATTTATTCTTTCCCACTGCAGAAGCCGAAACACACCCTTTTCACATTTTAAAGACGTGGTAAAGGCTTGGTTCTCAGTCTGTAATACTACTAGGAATAGTTGAACCTCTAGGAGATGACACAATCTCTGCTTCTATTTGCCTCCTGGATGGCTTTATAAAGCAAACAGTTTATTTATTTATTTATTTACTTACTTATTTGTCATTCGGTCATGAGAGTTGAACTCAGGACCTTGGTGCTGTCCCCGAGCTCTTTTGGTCAAGGGTAATGCTCTAACACCTTGAGCCACAGCTCCATTTCTGTTTTTTTGTTTGTTTGTTTTTGGTGTCTATTGGAGATAAGAATCTCCTGGGCTTTATTTCTTGGGGCTGGCTTCAAACCACCATCCTCAGATCTGAGCCTCCTGAGAGGCTAGGTTTACAGGCATGAGCCACCAGCACCCAGCTTAAGGTGATGAGTCACTTACTCTAAAATATGCTCCCTACCATGTTGTTCTGCCTCAACACAGGCCCCAAAGCAGCAGACTGAGCACTGAATGGAACTTCCATTTCTTTGAGGTAAAATAAACCTTTTTTCTTGTAAGTTGATTATCTCAGGTCTTCCTCACAGTAATGGAACTAACGCTCAACCCTTAAAAAACTGGACTAATTTGAGGCCAAAAAATGGTACTGGTGTTAAGAGAGATTTGACTTTTTCAACCCAGCAAAATAGGTCAAATACTGTTTAAAACAAATCACAGATTTTTTTTCTTCTTTATTGTCAAAGTGAAGTACAGAGGGGTTACAGTTTCATATGTAAGGCAGTGAGTACATTTCTTATCCAACTTGTTACTTCCTCCCTCATTCCCCCCTCTCGCTTCCCTTTTTCCTCTCCCCCCATGAATTGTACAGTTGGCTTACATTTAAGTATTGCTTTGGGAATGGTTTGTCTTTTAATCCTTTGTCTCTCGATTTTGGTATTCCCTTTCCCTTCCCTAGTTCTAATGCACATATATACAGTATCCAGGGTACAGTGATAGCAGGTGTAAAACCACAGGAAGGGAATACAAGAGGAAAACAAAAAGAAAAAAAAAGGCACCGTTTCACATGGCATGTTGAAAATAGTTACAACGGATTGAAGATGGCGCAGTCACAGTAGGGAGGCACCCTGACTCGCTCCAACTGAATAGCGAGCTGGGAACTCCAACACCCAATACCCCATCAAGAACCCAGCAAAACCAGCAGCCAGAAGCAGTGGAGATACACAGGAAAACACAAAGAAGTAAAAAAGAGGAGCCGAAAACCTACACAGAGCTGGAGAATCTCCACACATAGACAGAAACAGAAAGAAACTACAATAGCCAAAGACCAACAGAAAGAACAGCTCACTAAAGCCAAGAAAAAAAAAAAGAGGAAAAAACAGCCCAACAAGAAAATGGAAGGAGAAAAAACACTCTTATCCTTGATCTCTTTAAATATAAATGGTTTAAACTCTCTGATAAAGAGGAGCAGACTGGCAGGATGGATCCTCAAACAAAAAGTTGACATCTGCTGCCTACAAGAGATCTACCTTACAGCAAGAGACAAAAACAGGCTCCAAATGAAAGGATGGAGCAAGATCTACCAAGCAAACGCACCTACCAAAACGGCAGGTGTAGCCAACCTGATCTCAGACAAGCTGGACATTTCATTAAAATCAACTCAAAAAGACAAAGAAGGACACTACATACTAATACAAGGAAAAATCCAGAATCAAGACATCACGGTGATAAATGTATACGCACCGAACAAAAGAGGCCCTACATATGTCAAGCAAATTCTCACAGAATTACAGAACAAGATAGACGCAAACACAATCATAGTGGGTGACCTTAATACCCCACTCTCTCCAAGAGACAGATCTAACACCCAGAGGATCAACAAGGGAGCTGAGGACCTAAGTAACACCATATCCCAAATGGATCTGACAGATCTATACAGAATCTTCCACCCTACAGAGACCCAATATACCTTCTTCTCAGCAGCCCATGGATCATATTCCAAAATAGACCACGTCATAGCCCACACAAAGAACCTCAGCAAATACAAAAGTATTGACGTCATCCCATGTATTATATCTGATCACAGTGGATTAAAGGTAACCCTCAATAACAAAGGAGACCACAGAGGCTATACACACTCTTGGAGGCTAACCCCCACACTGCTATCCAAAACCTGGGCCACAGACCAAATTAAAGATGAAATCAATGAATTCATAAGCCACAATGACAACGAAAACACATCACAAAGAAACCTATGGGGACATAGCTAAGGCAGTACTGAGGGGCAAGATCATTGCCCTCAGCACTCACATTAAAATAATGGAAGCAGAGCAGGTGAATAACCTCACAATGAAACTAAAACAACTGGAGAAACAAGAAATGACAGAATCTAAAACGACTAGGAGGAGAGAGATCACAAAGATTAAAGAAGAGATAAATCTGATTGAAAATAGAAAGACCATTCAACAAATAAATAAGACTAAAAGCTGGTTCTTTGAGAAAATAAATAAAATTGACAGAGCCCTAGCAAGACTTACAAAAAAAAAGAAGAGAAGAGACTCATATACGTAAAATCAAGGACTCCACCGGAAAAATTACAACAAGTACACACGATCTTCAATCATAAGGAGCTATTTCCAAAACCTCTACTCAGAAAAACACAATAATTTTACAGAAATGGATCAATTCTTAGAGAAGTACAAACTGCCCAAAATGAACCAAGAATAAATAAATCAACTAAACAAACCAATAACTTACAGTGAGATACAGGAGGTAATCAAGAACCTCCCAACAAAGAAAAGCCCAGGCCCAGATGGATTCACCAACGAATTCTACAAAACCTTTAGTGATCAGCTAATACCAATACTCCTCAAACTCTTCTGTGAAATAGAAACAGAGGGAGAAATCCCAAACTCATTCTACGAAGCTAATATCATACTCATTCCCAAACCAGGTAAAGACCCAACAAAAAAAGAGAACTACAGACCAATATCACTAATGAACACAGATGCAAAGCTCCTCAATAAAATATTAGCTAACAGGATCCAGAATCTGATCAAGAAAATTATACATCATGACCAAGTAGGCTTCATTCCACAGTCACAGGGATGGTTCAACATCCGTAAATCAATCAACGTAATTCACCACATAAACAGATCTAAAATTACGAATTACATTGTTATCTCAGTCGATGCCCAAAAAGCCTTTGACAAAATACAACATCCATACCTCTTAAAAGCTTTGGAGAGAACAGGAATAGATGGAACATTCCTCAAAACAATAAAAGCCATATACAACAGACCAACTGCTAATATCATATTAAATGGAGAGAAACTTAAATAATTCCCCCTAAACTCAGGAACAAGACAAGGATGCCCACTCTCCCCACTTCTTTTCAACATAGTGCTGGAATCCCTAGCCATAGCAATAAGGCAAGAGGAGGACATCAAAGGGATCCACATCAGCAAGGAAGAAATCAAGTTATCCCTATTGGCAGATGACATGATCTTATATCTGAAGGACCCAAAAAACTCAGTACCCAAACTCCTACACCTAATAAACCAATTTGGCAAAGTGGCAGGCTACAAAATCAATCCACAAAATTCAGCAGCTTTTCTGTACACCAGCAATATACAAACAGAAAAGGAAATTATGGAGGGGCTGGGAATATGGCCTAGTGGTAAAGTGCTCGCCTCATATACATGAAGCCCTGGGTTCGATTCCTCAGCACCACATATATAGATAAAAGCCAGAAGTAACGCTGTGGCTCAGTGGCAGAGTGCTAGCCTTGAGCAAAAAGAAGCCAGGGACAATGCTCAGGCCCTGAGTCCAAGCCCCAGGACTGGCCAAAAAAAAAAAAAAAGAAAAGGAAATATGGAAACAATTCCATTTACAGTAGCCAAAAAAAGAATAAAGTACCTAGGGTTCAATTTATCCAAGGATGTGACGGACCTATTTAATGAAAACTATAAAAATCTACTAAGGGAAAGCAAAGGAGACACAAGGAGATGGAAAGACCTCCCATGCTCATGGGTAGGCAGAATCAATATAGTGAAAATGGCCATATTGCCCAAATTGTTATACAAATTCAATGCAATCCCTATCAAAATCCCAGCCACATTCTTCACTGAAATAGAGAAACCAATCCATAAATTTCATATGGAACAGCAAAAGACCTAGAATAGCCAAAGCAATTCTAGGCAAAAAAAGCTGTGCAGGAGGTATCACAATACCAGACTTCAAGCTCTACTACAGGGCCATCATAACAAAAACAGATATTGGCATAAACAGGTATTGGTATAAAAACAGATCGGAAGACCATTGGATTAGAAGTGAAGATCCAGAAATAAAACCGCACTCTTACAGCCAGCTGATATTCGACAAAGGAGCTAAAGACATACAATGGAATAAACATAGCCTCTTCAACTACTGGTGCTGGGAGAACTGGGCAGCCATATGCAGAAAACTCAAAGTAGACCCAAGCCTATCCCCATGCACCAAGATCAACTCAAAATGGATCAAGGACCTCAATATCAGACCTGAATCCTTGAAACTACTGAAGGACAGAGTAGGAAAGACGCTAGAACTTATAGGTACAGGAAGGAACTTCCTGAGTATAGTCCCAGGGGCACAACAAATAGGGGAAAGACTCAACAAATGGGACTACTACAAATTAAAAAGTTTCTGCACAGGTAAGGACATAGCCACCAAAATAGAAAGATAGCCAACCATATGGGAGAGGATATTTACCAGCACAGCAACAGACAAAGGCCTGATATCTGTCATTTACAGAGAACTCAAAAAACTAAGCCCCTCCAAGCCCAATAAACCTATTAGGAAATGGGCAAAGGAGCTAAAGAGAGACTTCACAAGAAAAATGGCAAAGAAACTCATGAGGAAATGCTCAACATCCCTGGTAGTAAAGGAAATGCAAATAAAAACAACCCTGAGATACTACCTCACCCCAGTTAGAATGGCCTATACCCTGAACTCAGGCAACAGCAAATGCTGGAGGGGGTGCGGGGAAAGAGGAACCCTTCTCTATTGTTGGTGGGAGTGCAAATTAGTACAACCACTTTGGAGAACAGTATGGAGGTTTTTCAAAAAGCTCAACATAGACCTACCCTATGACCCAGCCATACCACTCCTAGGCATCTATCCTAAACAGCAAACCCCAAGATATCAAAAAGACATTTGTACTTCCATGTTTATCGCGGCACAATTCACAATAGCCAAAATATGGAAACAACCCAGATGCCCCTCCACAGACGAATGGATCCAAAAAATATGGTACTTATACACAATGGAATACTACATAGCGATTAGGAATGGTGAAATATTGTTATTCGCAGGGAAGTGGTCAGAACTCGAACAAATAATGTTGAGTGAGACAAGCCTAGAACACAGAAAACAAAGGGGCATGATCTCCCTGATATATGACTGTTAACAAAGGGAGATGGAGAGATAGTAGAGACCAAGTCTGTGAAACCAAAAATTGCTTGTCAAATAGTATTCCCCACAGGATTGGGGCAGCGACCCAACATTATGTAACTAAAACCAAACAATTACTCAACATGTAAAGGTCAAAAATTGACCTCTCAGGGGAATACAATAGCTCAAAAGCTCTGTATGTACGTTCATATAAAACTACTGTCGACATATTGTCTAATACCGACATTACATTTAAAGCCCTAGGCGAACTTTCTTGGGCGTGGCCACGTGGCTACTGTATATGTTCTTGATACATTGTATATTGCATATATGTCTACCTGACCTAGAGAAGGGTTAGAAAAACAGGGTGTGAGATATCACAAGAAATGTACACACTGCCCTACTATGTAACTGTACCCTTTGTGCACAACACCTTGTCAAAAAATTTTGTTCAATTAATAAATAAATTAAATAAAAAAAGAAAATAGTTACAACAATAATATACCACTTGTTTCCATAACTTGAAGTTCATTTCACTTGGCATCATCTTATGTGTTCATAAGGGCATAGCTATTGGCCCATTGTGATCTTCTGCTATGACAAACCTAAACATGTACTAATTATTCCCTATGAGGGAAACCATCGAGTCCATGTTTCTTTGGGTTTTGCTCACTTCACTTAGAATGATTTTTTCCAAGTCCTTCCATTTCCTTACAAATGGGGCAATTCCATTCTTTCTGATAGAGGCGAAGAATTCCATTGTATACATCTACCACATTTTCCTGATCCATTCGTCTACTGAGCGGCATCTGGGTTGGTTCCATATTTTAGCAATGACAAATTGCAAAACACAGATTTTTATGTTCAATGTTTGTAAGAATCATTGTTGCTGTGATGTTAATTCTCTCTTCTAATATAAGGTAGCACAGAGAGAGCACTTGTGCTCAATGAGAGCATTTAACTAATTGTAACTTTGGTTTGTTTTCATGAGAGAAAGTCTTAGTATGTAACTCAGGCTGGCTTCATTTTCAGGATCTTCCTGTAGCTGTGTGGGATCTTCCCGTTGCTACGTCTTGTGTGCTAGGATTACAGGTACAGGCTACCACAACTGGCTTCTAGTTGTTAGCTTTATTATTTTTAAAATCAGAAAGTTGTATACAATGGAAATCCTTATATATTTTTTTGCAGTAACCAATTACAACTGGAGTAAACCTCTTCATCAGAGAAACTAAAGAGCTAGTTGTCCCCCAACAGTTGGCCAGTCTCTTTCTTTATAAAACTTAGTACTTAATAGGTGATGACTCATGTTCTAGTTCTGGTGTTTATCATTTAGGACATGTAGAAAAATGAACATCTAGTCTGGTGGCTCATGCCTATAGTCCTAGCTATAGGCATTGAGAGGGCTGACTGAAAATGGATCACTGCAACGAACTAAATGAATAGACAGTGATGTACTGTGTAATGTTACATATAAAACAACATAATGTTCTGGACAACCATCCTTCTCTTTCTTTTTCCCATTAATTCCAGCATCTAATCTAATCTACTTGCCTACATATTATATCCACTAGTAAAAAATTTACTTGTGGTTACAGCCCCATTAACTGGTAAATGATTTCATAGTGATATGTACATAAAGAGACCATCATTGTAACTATGTTCTCACAACTGGAACCATTTTGAATAGTGAAAAGTTCAAGAAATGTGAAATCCTTTGCTTTAATTGCAAGTTTTTAGTGACTCTGAAGAGTTACTAAAGTTGTATATATTTCTAAGGATTGGACCCTGTGCCTTGTATGTGATATGCAAACACTCAACTAACACTGAGCTCTATCCCCAGCCTCATGCTAATGTTTTTGAATCTTGAAATGTGTCAAGGTCTCTTCAGAGTTTTCAGTGGGTAAACAGCTTCATTTTGTGTGTGTGTGTGAAATGATTTCTACAGTGACAAATTTAAAGTGGACCTAATGCTACTCCTGCATTTCTATTTTATAATGAGCTTTAACCTTGGACAATTTCATTGCATTAAAAGGAGAGGAAAACAATCTTACTCAGTGGCAAAGCAAATGGCTCCTGAAGTGGTTTGAATGATAGAAAAAGAACAGCTTTCAGCATGAAATGAAAATCCCTTTCACCAAGGATTTTTGAAGTCCCCCATATGTAGCACCTTTCGTAATTTTGTTACAGGTAATGATCTTACTTAAATATGGTTTGTCTTAAGTCCCTGTTTATCTCTGACCACTGAGGTTTTAGAGCTTGGATGATGAAATTTCCAGTCTGGGCCTTCCACAGGAAAGCCCTACATTTCCTTCAAGCTTTGAGCACATGGGTGTTCTCTTATGCCTATTCCACCATTTACCTTAAGTCTTATAAATTTCTCCATACATGTATGATACAGACTCTTAGATATTCCTTTGTGCACTTAAAGCTTTTCTAAAATATACCTGCTTGAGATATCCAATAAGTATAGTGAATTCTACAAAACAGTAATATAGCCTGAGGTGAAATAAGGATCCAAACTCAGTTTTGAATTGCAGCTTCATTACACAATTGGAAAATTCTATCGAATTCTCTAATGAGAGTAATTGTGTTAAGCAAACATGTATGTGAAAGACTTTTTTTTTTGCCAGTCCTGGGCCTTGGACTCAGGGCCTGAGCACCATCCCTGGCTTCCTTTTGCTCAAGGCTAGCACTCTGCCACTTGAGCCACAATGCCACTTCTGGCCGTTTTCTATACATGTGGTGCTGGGGAATCAAACCCAGGGCTTCATGTATACGAGGCAAGCACTCTTGCCACTAGGCCATATCCCCAGCCCCGGGAAAAACTTTTAACCCATAAAGTGTTATGTGTGAGAGGCATTTTTTTCCCAAACAGCCACATGAATGAACATTGTGCATTTTCAGCATTCTGGTATTTGAACCCTAAATATATGCAATGGGATTACATATAAATTATAGGGTTACCTTCTTCATTGTGTTGAAATAGTTTTAAATGTATTTTCACAAAACATGCTAAAAATCAAAGCAGTCAGTATTATAATTCATACACTGACCGTAATAGGTAACCCTACTTAGGCATTTGTAATGCATCATGTTAAATCGTTTCCGTATATTATCAGACTCTATGAGGTAGATACTTTTATTACTGTCACATACAGAAAACAGATAAAACCACGTTATTGTTGACCATTTTAGTTTTATGCCCTCCAATTTTATTTTATTTATTACTTGTATTTTTGTGCTAGTTCAGGGGTTTGAACTCAGAGCCTGGGCACTGTTTCTGAGCTTTTTTGTTTAAGGCTACCACTCTACCACTTGAGCCACACCTCTACTTCTGACTTTTTTGTGCTTACAGATTAGAGTCTCACAGGTGAAAGCCTGGCTGGATTTGAACCGTGATCCTCAGATTCCAGCTTCTTGAGTAGCTAGGATTACAGGTGTGAGCGCTCAGTGCCCAGAAACAGTTTTATTTTTGAAATACATTTTTCTATGTTGCCTAGGTTGGCCTTAAACTCATGGACTAAAGTGGTTTTCCTACCTCAGAATTGGCAACAGGCTATAGTACTGAGCCGCACACAGCCCTAGCCCCTACCCCGTACTCCTTTTTCCCTGTCTTACAAGCAGATCCTAAGCACCACCACTATTCAGACTGATTTTTCAAATCACATCCCATATTTCCACCTGTGAAATCTGACTTCCTTGTTTCTTCATGCCTATTTTATAAGAATGAGCTCTGAGCTGTAACAGCCTTGGATAGGGAGTTCAAAGTCCTTAGAGACCATTCCCTGAAGACAACTAACTGCTTTGCGTTGACTCAGTCGTCAACAGAATGTGAAATATCATTACAAAAATAGGAAATTCAGTAAGCAGTCATCTTTTTTTCTTTTTGTAAATCCCTGAGATGTGGCACCTGGGTTCACTTTTGTAGTTTTCGTCTGTGTATTAGGCAAGAATAATAGGATTGGAGAAGATCCTGAGGAAATTAATTCCTGTGATGAAGAGGACAGAAAGCAAGAGAGTGGCTTGTCAGCTGTATTGGTCAGCTATGTGGCTGCCAGACTTTGTCGTCATATACGCTGAACCCTTTCTCTTCCACAGGCCCCAGCTCTTCCATTTTCTGTTTGACCAGCTGTTTGACACATCCTTATTTAAAGCAGTACTGTCTGTGACAGTAGGGAGAAGGTCAGGATGCCTTTTGATTTTTCTTTAAAAAACAAAAACAACCAGGAGCTGAGAATATGGCCTAGTGGTAGACTGCTTGCATTGTATACACGAAGCCCTGGGTTCACCACCACATATATAGAAAAAGCCAGAAGTGGAGCTGTGGCTCAAGTGGTAGAGTGTTAGTCTTGAGCAAAAAGAAGCCAGGGACAGTGCTCAAGCCCTGAGTTCAAGTCCCAGGACTGGGAAAAAAAACCCACTATTATTTGTATTTATTTATATTTTTATTACCTTTAAGCACTTGTTTTAAAAAAAAGGAGGGGGGAATTCAATATGTCAGATTATGATTACAAGATACCTGGAGGATTGTTCTTTTTTTTGTATGAGGAGCTTTGTTGTTGCCCTAACTGATGTCTGTCTTAGAGGCCCAAGGAAGCCTCCCACCCCAATCACTGTTGTCTCTTCAATGACTGGGGTCTAACTCAAGACCTCAAGCATTTTTCCACTGAGGTACAAGCACAGGTCACAGGTGAGGGGCAGGTGAGCATTCTTATTTAATGAGCCTGAAAACTGGTTCATCACGCTTTCCTGTGATCTTCCTCCAGGACACTTGACATATCATTCTTCAGGCTTCATCGATTTTAACCAAGTTGTACACATCAGAATTGCCCGGAGGAATATGGTGGTATGAATCATTTAGCACTGAATTTCTCTTTGGGGGGAAAATTAGGTCAGGAGTCTTTCTTTCCTTCATTGTTTCTCCTTTTTACTTTCTCCCTCCTTCCCTTCCTTTCCCCTCCCTCCCTCCCTCCCTCCCTCCCTCCCTCCCTCCTTCCCTCCCTCCCTCCCTCCCTTCCTTCTTTCCTTCCTTTCTTCTTCCTCCTCACCCCCTCCACCCCCTCCCTCCTCTTTGGGGGGAAAATTAGTTCAGGAGTCTTTCTTTCCTTCATTGTTTCTCCTTTTTACTTTCTTTCTTCCTTCCCTTTCCTTCCCTCCTTCCCTCCTTCCCTCCTTCCCTTCCCGTCCCTCCCTTCCCTTCCCTTCCCTTCCCTTCCCTTCCCTTCCCTTCCCTTCCCTTCCCTTCCCTTCCCTTCCCTTCCTTCCCTTCCCTTCCCTTCCCTTCCTTCCCTCCCTCCCCTCCCTTCCTTCCTTCCTTGCTCCTCCTCATCCCCCTCCACCCCCTCTCTCTCTTAATCCTCCCCCTCCTCCTTCTTCTTCATCATTTTCCTCTCCACTCCTTCCTCTCTCTATTTCTTATACCAGTCCTGGAGCTTGAACTCAGGGCCTGGGCAGTGCCCTTGAGCTATTGTGTTCAAGGTTAGCACTCTACCACTTGAGCCACAGCTCACCTTATGGGTTTTTCTGGTTAACTGGAGATAAGAGTATCAGACTTTCCTACTGGGGCTGCCTTCAAACTGCATTCTTCAGATCTCAGTCTCCTAAATAGTTAGGATTACAGGTATGAGCCACTGGCACCTAGCCACATATTTTTCTTTAATACACAACAGATATAACTGAGTAAGCAATGAAAATATGTCACTAAGTAGAAAATAGCTTTTGGTTTGATATTATGTTTAAATTTCTATGACAGAAAGGCACACAATAATGTAGATGCTTGGAAGCCCAGGTTGACTTTGGTGGCCACCCCAGGTGTGAGCCAGTAACCACTTCAGCAACTGCCTGTATTTGGCAAGGCCAACCCCATTCTTTACAGTCCTGCTACAGCTTTCTACTTACAGAGCTAAAACATCATACATATATCATTGCCTGTTTAAAATAGGGAAAAAATAAATCTCAGTTACTCTTCAAGGATATACTTGAGACTGGGTACTGGTGGCTCATATGTCTAATCCTAGCTACTCAGGAGGCTGAGATCTGAGGATCATAGTTCAAAATCAACCAGCTAGGGCAGGAAAGTCCATGAGACACTTATCTCCAGTTAACCACCAGAAAACCAGAAGTGGAGCTGTGGCTCAATGGCAGAGTTCTAGTCTTGAGCAAAAGAGCTCAGGGACAGTGCCTGTAGTTCAAGCTCCATGACTCCCCCCTCCCCAAGGATATTCTTGAAATTGGTCAAATATTCCAAGACTCTGGAACTTAGTACACTCATGAATAACACCAAATTTTCCAGGCATGGGTACTAAATGACACTGTTGGCATGCAGGTCTTGACTGTGATGAGCAGAGGCTGGGTTGGCCATTTAATTTTCTCACGCAGGTGGCCTTGTACAATGAGTGCCATGGAAGTTCTCCAGCTAGTGATGCTAAAAATGTTTCATTTGTGATGTCAAGTTTACCAAATCCATAATGGCAGTCTTAAAAAAAAAGAGAAAACACTGAGGAATCTGAGGCTGTTTTCAGGCTCAGTAGTGCTTGTGAAAACACATTGTTACTTGTGATAATGTGTATTTATTGGGAAAAGGGCACTAGGTATAATAGGAATTTGCTATCTAAGGTCTAAAGGCTTCCAGACTGTCCTGAAGAGGTAAGAGAACTGGCTTAGGCAAAGGTTGATATACAGTGTTGGGCCACACAATTTATTTTATAAAACATTAGCCTCACCTGAGCGTAATGACTCAAGCCTGTAATCCTACCTACTTAAAAGACTTTTCTGGAGGAACATTATTTTAAGCCAACCTGGACAGAAAAGTCCAACGGATTATATCTCCAGTTAACCAGCGAAATGAGAGGCTAGAGATATGGCTCATGTTGTGGAGTACCTGCTATTAGGAAAAAAGCTAAGTTCTTGAGTTCAAGATCTAGTAAATCAAAACAAGTAAACAAGATCACTAGCTCAATAAATAACATAAATTAAATAAACAAAATAATAAATACTTCTAAGCCAGGTGCCAGTGGCTCAGGCCTGTAATCCTAGCTACTCAGGAGGCTGAACTCTGAGGATCGCAGTTTGAAGCCAACACAGGCAGGAAAGTCTATGACAGTCTTATCTCCAATTAATCACAAAAAAACTAAGGAAATGCCAGAAATATACCTGTTGGCTAAGTGGTAGAGTACTAGCTTTGAGCACAAAAAGCTGAGGGATTAGTACCTAAGCCCTGAGTTCAAGTCTCAGTACTGGCACAAACAATATTCTGAGAGTGCAAGGTAAAAATAACACTTATTCAGGTGTCTAACAAAGCATTTAACTGAGGTAAAGTATTTTTATGAGGACTCTGTCACACACACAGAACTATTTCTTTGTTTAGTGTTTACTAAATAGCTTTTTAGTGTCATTTTACTTTTGAAGCAAAACTGACTAAACCAGGGCAGAATGGTGCATACTTATAATAATGCCCCTGAGGCACAACAATCAGGTTATCAAAGCCATCCTGGGCTACCTGGTGATATGTACATGGTTTCTGTGACAAATTGAACCATCAGATTTCTCACCATCAAAAGGAGTGTGACATGGCAGTTTTGTAAGGATGTTATGTGTTGGATCTTGTGTGAAAGATGGTGGCAGTATTGAGAGTGTGGTAGTACTTCCAGAGATGGGGCCTTGTTGGAGGAAGTGGGTCATTAGGACTTATGGAGATTTTTGCCTCATTTTTTCTTTCTGTTCTCCAGCTTCCCTGATGTGTAAACAGGTTTGCTCCCACTATATGCTTCCTATCATGATGTTTTGACGTTGTCACAGAATGAAAGCAGTGGAGCCAAGCAACCATGGAATGACACCTCTGAAAAGTGAGTCTGCATATTTTTTACATTGTTTGTCTCAGGTATTTTGTCGCCTCTACAGAATGCTGACTAACACAGAGGTTGTGAAACATGTGGTATTCAGTAAATACCATATACACTAAACTCTTCACTGACATCAATTTCCTGCCTGCTGCTTTCTTCTGATGACTTCATCATAATAGATTACCCGATCTTGAGCTTAGGTGGGTTTTACTCAGGAAGTCAGGCATAACTGGCTGAGCACATTGGACGTCAGCTAAGGCGTCTCCTAGGAATGAACCATCCACAGCTTGAAAACAATCAGTAGCTTGACTCAAGGGCAGCTGGACCTGTGTAAAGTGTTTGGTTAGACTTTAAACCAGGCATAATCTGTCATAGATATTATCTGCTGCTTCAGTCCCCCTTGAATGAACCATCCACAGCTAAAAAACAATCAGTAGCTTGACTCAAGGGCAGCTGGACCTGTGTAAGGTGTTTGGTTAGACTTTAAGCCAGGCATAATCTGTCATAGATATTATCTGCTGCTCCAGTCCCCCTTAAAACCATGTCTGCATGCTCCATAGTAGAACAAGAGAAAATGAAAAGAACTTTATTCTAACATCTCAACAAACTCAGGGTCAACAGCTTTGTCAATACCCTGGGAAAGAGATTTATCCCACTGCTAAATCTCCTCCTCCCCCTCCCCCTCCCCCTCCTCTGCCTCCTCCCCCTCCTCCCCCTCCTCCCCCTCCTCCCTCCTCATCCCTCCTCCTCCCTCCTCCTCCTTTCCCCCTCCCTCTTAAGGCATTTTCTGTGGCTTTAACTAAATATCAAGGGCTGAGTAATGTATTTATTTACTTCACTTTTGTGGAAGTTGGGAAGTCCTAGAGCATGGTGACAGTATGTGCTGAGGCCTTCTTGCTGTATCAACATGGCAGAGTGCATCACATGTTAAAGACAGACCAAGAATGTTTTTTTTTTCTTCTTGGTGCTGGCTTGGAACCACAAGCTCAAATCTCAGCCTTCTGAGAAGCTAGGATTATAGGCATGAGCCACCAGCACCCAGCTGCAAATAAGTTAGCTTGGTCCCTCTTCTTTTGTTATTAAGCTACTATACCATTATGGAAGCCCGAACTGTCATGACCTCCAGTAATCCTAATCACCTCCCCCAAACCCATCCTCCAAATACTTTTAACCTATGAATTGGGAAATTTTATTTCTTTTTTTTTGAAAATAGAAGGAACTATTTCCGTTTTCTTTATTTCTAAAATATACAAATTATGGTTGTCTATCCCAATGCCTTTGAGGTGTAATATACCAATGGGCATATATATATATATATATATATATATCACAATATCAGGAAACAACTTTCAAAATGACACGTTGAAGAAATATGTGGATATAAGATAATCAGTACTCATTGTTGAGCAATGGGTCCTCCAGTGCTGAAGGCCCCATGCCTACAAATTCAACTATCCTCAGGTCAAAACTACTTAGAAAAGCTAGGTTCGAGTAATCCTAGCTACTCAGAAGGCTAAGATCTGAGGATCAAGATTCAAAGCTAGCCCTGGCAGGAAAGTGTGAGGTTCTTTTTTTTTTTTTTCAATTTCTTTAAAAAAAATTTTATTGTCAAACTGATATACAGAGCGGTTACAGTTTCATACATTAGGCATTGGATACATTTCTTGTACTGTTTGTTACCTCCTCCCTCATTCCCCCCTCCCCCTCCCCCTTTCCCTTTCCCCCCATGAGTTGTTCAGTAGATTTACACTAAACAGTTTTGCAAGTATTGCTTTTGTAATCGTTTGTTTTTTTTTACCCTGTGTCTCTCGATTTTGGTATTCCATTTCAGTTTCCTAGTTCTAATACTGAAGGGGGGAATGAAGAGTTAAAGTAAACCCCATTTTCAGGCAGCCCCCGTTTTGTTGTCTGTTTAAACTATGAGGAAACCCAGGGCAAGCTTATTAGGGCCCGGCCGGTCAAGAACTCTAACCGCCTGGGAATGCTTAACTCTAACCGCCCCTAGAATGCCTTGAGCCCTGAGCCAATCAGATTTGTACCCGTGTCCTAATCTTGCTTGCTTGAACACCTGATTGCTGTAACTTTGTTTTTGGTCTTGCTTGAACACCTGATTGCTGTAACTTTGTTTTTTGCCTTTATAAGCCCTGTGCAATCGCAGCTCGGGGCTTCCTCCTAACCTCCACTGTGTCGGTGGGTAGGACGAGGCCCGGGCAGCAGCCCATTTGAATAAAGCCTTGCCTTGCTTTTGCATTTTGGAACGTCTGAGTATTGGTGGTCTTCTTGGTGGTCGTTTCGTGAGTTGGCATAACAATACCTGTATACACGGTTTCCAATGTACTCAGATAAGATACACAGATAGTGCAGGTACACAGAAAGGGGATACAAGAGGATCATCAACAATAGAAGCTACGGTCTTACATGGCATGTTGAAATTAATTGCAACAGTGATATTACCGTCGTTTCCATAACATGGAGTTCATCTCACTTAGCATCATCTTTTGTGTTCATAAGGGTATAGCTATTGGGCTCTTGTGATGCTCTGCTGTGACTTGCCTAAACCTGTGCTAATTATTCCCTATGAGGGAGACCATAGAGTCCATGTTTCTTTGGGTCTGGCTCACTTCACTTAGTATAATTTTTTCCAAGTCCTTCCATTTCCTTACTAATGGGGCAATGTCATTCTTTCTGATAGAGGCATAAAATTCCATTGTGTATATGTGCCACATTTTCCTGATCCATTCGTCTACTGAGGGGCATCTGGGTTGGTTCCAAATTCTAGCTATGACAAATTGTGCTGTGATGAACATTGTTGTGCGGGTGGCTTTACTGTGTTCTTGTTTGTGGTCTTTTGGGTTGATGACCAAAAGTGGGGCTGCTGGGTCATAGGGGAGTTCTATGTTTAGCCTTCTGAGGAATCTCCATACTGCTTGCCAGAGTGGCTGAACCAGTTTACATTCCCACCAACAATGAAGTAGGGTTCCCTTTTGGCCACATCCCCTCCAATATTTGTTATTGTTAGTTTTCTTGATATATGACATTCTTGCTGGGGTGAGATGGAATCTCAATGTTGTTTTGATTTGCATTTCTTTTATGGCCAGTGATGTAGAGCGGTTTTTCATATGTCTCTTGGCCATTCTCATTTCCTCATCAGAGAAGTCTCTTTGTAAGTCTTTAGCCCACTTGATGAGGGGGCTATTGGTTCTTTGCGGTTTTGTTTTGGAAGAATGTAATTTTTTTAGTTCTGTATATATTTTAGATATGAGGCCTTTGTCCGTTGTATGTCCAGTAAAGATCTTTTCCCAATCTGTGGGCTTTCTGTTCATCTTGCGAGCTATGTCCTCTGCCCTGCAGAAGCTCTGCAGTTTGATGCAGTCCCATTTGTCCATCCTTTCTTTGATTTGTCGCATTTCTGGGTCTTTGTTAAGGAAGTTCCGTTCAGGAAGCTATTTGTTCTTCAAAGAGGACATTTTTCTGTATGTTGGTCTTGGGGCTTTAAACTCATGGCCTGGACACACTTCCTGAGGTTTTGTGCTAAAGGCTAGCACTCCCACTTGAGCCACAGCTCCACTTTTGGCTTTTTGTTGTTTAATTGAAGATTAGAGTCTCGTAGGCTTTCTTGAACTTTGAACCTCATTCTTCAGATTTCAGCCTCCTGAGTAGGTAGGAAAACAGGCGTGGCCATGGGAACTCAGCTCTGAAGAGTTACCTTTTGTTGTTGTTGGTCCTGGGGCTTGAACTCAGAGCTTGGGTACTGTCGTTGAGCTCTTTTGCTCAAGGCTAGCCCTCTACCACTTTGACCCACAGTGCCACTTCTGGTTTCTGGTGATTAATTGGAGACAGGAGTCTCATGGGCTTTCTTACTCAGGCTGGCTTCGAACTGCAATCCTCAGATCTCAGCCTCCTGAGTAAGTAGGATTAAAAGCGTGAGCTACCAGCCCCCTATTGAAGAAGTCATTTTATCGTTCTTTTCCAATTCCCTTCACAAAACTTGACATCTTCACACTGTTAAACAGTAGAGTGTTGGAGATGTTAAGTAGGAAGTTGTCTGAGGCTTGTTTCTTTTCTTTTACACACATTTGTGAGCTCAAATGTCAGAAGTACCCATGTAAGAGAATAGTTCTCATTTCTGTTATTACTTACTCATCACTATTCTTCACAGGTTGAAGGCTTTTTCCTCAGAGTTGACCTGACTTCTAAGAAGGAGGGATAGAAGGATGGCCAGACCACACCCAGGTTCCAAACTCTATTCAGAGAAACAAGTGACAATATTGCCAGGAAAATCACTTGTCATGTGTCACAAGGCCACCAAGTGTATCATCTCCTCTCCCTTCCCGCCTCCCCTTCCTCCTCCCACTCTTCTTCCTCCCCTCTCCTTCCTCCTCCTTCTTGGAGTGCTGGGATGGAACCCAGAGTCTCACATACGCTAGGCAAGCACTCTATCGTTCAGCTACACCCTCCAGCTGTCTTCTTATTTCAACCTCCCACAAGCTAGGCAGGATAACTACTAGGCCTTGGTAACTAAAGAAAAATAAGGTTTTCTTTTTACAACTGGCTCCACACATAAGCCTATGTTTCTAATCTACTTATAACAGAAATATGTCTTGACATCCCAATTGGTTCGTTCCACTCCAAACATGATGAATAAAACATTTTTCTAGACATTTGGCCTTGGTCAAGTTACAACTTTTTCTTTTATTACCATTTCAGGCCTTTGTCTTCATGTCTTTTTCCCTTTCTTCGTGTGTGTGTGTGTGTGTGTGTGTGTGTGTGTGTGTGTGTGTGTGTGTTTATGCTTGCCATTTCTGGGGCCTGAACTCAGGGACTGGGTGCCTTCCCTCAGTTTTTTTTGTTTTTTTGTTTTTTTGTTTTTGCCCAAGACTAGTATTCTATCACTTGAGCCATAGCTTTTATTCTGCTTTTATGCTCTTTTACTGGAGATAAGAGTCTCACCACATTTCCTACCCTAGGCTGCCTTTGAACCAGGATCCTCAGATCTTATCCCCCTGAGTAGCTAGGATTATAGGCATGAGCTACTGGTGCTCAGCTTTTCATGTCTTCTTATGCTTCATACTTGAATCAAGCCTCTTTAGTTCTACATTATCTGTACATTGTATTTTACTCCCATTAGCCAGTGCTACTTGTATTTTCCAACATACATTAAACTGCTGTTAGAATGCAACAGAGCTATGGAGAAGCGGAAGATGCTATGAGGGAGGCATCAGGCACCACATCATCAGAACAGAATGTGGTAATACTGAAGAAACAATCCCTCAAGGGCTTAGACCATTATCTGTGTTCTAAAACCCTAAGAAGAGAGAAGAGATTGTTAAAGGGAAATGGCTGCATTTTCACTTTTAAAAAAACCTTATACAAATCTCAAATGCTAGGTTGAAAATGTTATTCATCAGTGCCATGATTAAAATGTGCCTGATTCACAAAGTAGCAGTTTAAATCTCTTTTGGGGAACTTAAATTGCCAAAAAATATATACAGAAATCCATAGAGTAATCGAAAATTTTCTCCTAAGGCACAAGTCCAATACAAATAGCATCTTATTTGGATGGTTCCACTATCCTAAAGGATACTGCCTGGTGATAATAACATTCTTTCACAATTGCTTGCTATACAGAAGTATCTTTGTTAAATGAAAAGTCCTTTATCAGAAAGTTCCCTTTAAATTACATTGCTGAAAGATCATTGAGAAAAAAAGAACAGCTAGATATTTGAGGTTAGTAATTTTGTCTTTAGACTTTTTAAACCATGATCCCACTCCTAGGTTTCATGCCAACTCATGAAGATGCAGCTTCCATGAATGGCATTGTAATCACAGAAAACTACTCACTTTTTCCAGTGTTTGTCCCTCATCGTTCACCTTTTCTGGTCCTGCCTTTGCTTTGAGTAATCTAAAAACACTTTTATTTAGGTTTCTCCAATTTGGCATAACTGAAACCCTTTTTTCAAATGTAACTTGTCCTGTCTTCAGCTTTCTGCTTCTCTTGATGGTATGCGTCTACACACCCAACCTATAAATCATGACGTTTCATTGAACACATATCTTACTTGCATTAGCCAACATTTAATAGAGTGTCTTCCTTAAGCTTGCATCCATGTGAAGTGATGAAGAATATCAGTACTCAGAGGGTTTGAATTCAGATGTGACTGACTTGTATTGCTACTTGATACACAGAGAGGCTTATAGAAAAGAATAAATGGTCCTTGTGCTAGTGACTAACACTTGTAATCCTAACTGTTAAGGAGGTTGAGATCCAGAAGATAGTGATTTGAAGCCAGTCTGAGCAGAAACATTCATGAGACTCCATCTCCAATTAATCAGCAAAAAGCTGGGCTGGAGGTATAGCTCAAGTGGTAGAGTGCCAGCCATGAGCAAATAGACTGAGCATGAGAGAGATTATGAGGCCCTGAGTTCAAGTCTTGGTGCTGGCAAAAATAAAAAGAAGAGCTGGGAATATGGCCTAGTGGTAAAGTGCTTGCCTCGTATACATGAAGCCCTGGGTTCGATTCCTCAGCACCCCATATATAGATAAAAGCCAGAAGTGGCTCTGTGGCTCAAGTGGTAGAGTGCTAGCCTTGAGCGAAAAAGAAGCCAGGGACAGTGCTCAGGCCCTGACTCCACACCCCAGGACTGGCAACAAAAACAAAACAAATAAACACAAAAATAAAAAGAAGATATCATTATTATTATCATTAATTTTATTGGTACAGACTTGAATTTAGAGCCTTATTTTTTACATTACCAGTTAAAAATATATTGAATTCTTTCTGTTCTCTTTTTGTTACCCTTGGAATCTTGGCTCTTAAAATCTGATGCTGAGGTTTTTTTTTAAATTAATTTTATTGTCAAGGTGATGTACAGAGGGATTACAGTTACATACATAAGGTAGAGTATATTTCTTTTCTTTGCCAGTCCTGGGTCTTCCTTTCTTCCTTTCTTCCTTTCTTTCTTTCTTTTTTGGTGCTGGTCCTGGAGCTTGAATTCAGGGCTTGGGTTGTTGACCCTGAGTTTTTTTGCTCAAGGCTAGCACTCATCGCTTAAACCACAGTTCTACTTTTGACTTTGGTGATTAATTGGAGGTAAGAATTTCATGGCTTCATGCTTGGGATGGCTTTATATCACAACTTTGTAATCTCAGCCTCCTGAGTAGCTAGGATTAGAGGAATGAGACACTGGCGCCTGACTGGTTGTTTGTTTGTTTTTCCGCTTTTGTAGCCCAGGCTAGCCTCAAACTCACTGTTATTGCTATGCTCAATCACACCCAGCTACGTTGTCAGCGTTTTTACTTCTATTAGTTGTTCATATGTTATAGGCTACCCACTATTGGAAGAACTTCCCAGGGAATGGGACAGGCAGTTGGAAGCAATTCTTTAGAGAAAGGGGGATGGTTGGAAGACTTGGGCTGATGTAGGATGGTCATAGTGGTCAGATCTGGTGGAATACTGACAGAGCTATTTCAGTGTAGTCAGAATCACCTAGAATTCTCCTTGAAATGGTTAGAAGCTGCCCAGAGTTTCAGATATTTTTATTTGGCTTGTCTGAAGTGAACCTAAAAGTTTACATTGCTGGGAACTTCCAGAAAGATGGCGGAGGAGCAGCAGAGCCCTAGCTGAGCTCCCTCTGACATCGCAGTTTTCTCACCCCATAGAAACTTTTACTCCTAGAAAGACAGCCAGAGTAAGTTCTAACAGTACAGGGATTCTGGCCAGGAAGGAAAAATCCACTTTGCTCATCTGAAAACACAGATATGAACTCCGGGCGGTGACCCACCGCCGCGCTAGTGCCAGTGCCAGCACAGCGCCCAGCACAGTGACCCGCACTCCACCCAGCTAAAGCACACAGTGTAGACCAGGGAGAAATCCTCCAGATGGCAGCTGAGCACGGAAGGGCTGAAATCACAGAGAAAGCATGAGTACCCCACAAAAGATATTCTCACTCGCACCCACAGAGCAGCTTCTGGAAGGCAGCCCTTCTCCCACTGCCAGAGCAAAGCGCCATCTTTGACACTGGCATAGGGTCAGACCAGACTGGAACTAAAGCGGGCCTGGGGGAAATGAGGACTAAGGAGACATCTTTGAAAAGGGCAAGAGGGACCGACCAGTGAGAGCCAGCTCCGCCCAGGTGAACGCCCCCTGTCCAGGCGGGAGGCGAGTCCTATGCCGCAGCTTAGCCAGAGGTGCCCCGCCCTGCCTGCCAGAATTTCTAAATTTAAAGCAAAAGCGGTGAGCAGCTACCGGCGGCACAGAAACACCAGACGGGGAAACAAACAGTTCCTGAGACAGTTAAACGGTCCTGTCACAGAGGAAGCCCAATTCCCAGCCCAAAACAGAGCTGAATTCCATAGCCAGCTCAGCCAGGCGGCCACTCGGCCCAGCAGAGAGGAACCTCCCCCAGGAAAGCAACTCTCAGCCGGGTAAACCAGGCCAGAGGTGCCCCGCCCTGCTGAGTACACACCATATTTAAAGCCAGGCGTCAAAAGCCGCGGCCCCACAGCAGACAGAGGAGCCACGGTTCCCAAGACTGCTCATGTCCCCATCTACAGAGGACGCCCAAACCCTACCTGCAAGCTGTGCGAACCACAGAGACCCAGGATTGCACCAACAGGGGTGAAGGGTCAGAACAGATCCACCCCCTGCAAACCGATAGCAAGACAAACAAGCCAATCAGGAAAATAGACTGCAGACCATTGCAAGGAAACCAGAGACTGGGAAAAGACCACCCAAACAAGCAGGACTCCATTTTTTTTCTTTTCAAACATTTTTTAAACTTTAAAAAATTTTTTTAAAATTTTTTTTCACTTCTGAAACATCATTGGCTTTCTTGTTATCCATTTTTACCTTTTTGTTTTATCCAGTTTTGGTTTTTTTTGGTTGTTTGTTTTTCTGTTTGTTTTTCTTTTTATTTTTTCTTTTATTTTTTTTAAATAATTTTTCTCTGTTTTGTGCATCTGTCTTCCAGTATTTTTTCTTTATTTCTCTCTTGGCATTCTCTTTCTTTAAAAATTACTTTCCTATGAATAATACCTCCACTCTTTTCTGCTAATTCTCCATTGTCTATCATTTTAACCTTTTTCTTTCTACTGATTCTACTCTTCTCCACATTTCCACGTCACTGAAACTAAACCAAAGTCATCACCCCCCCCAAAAAAAATTTTACTCTATTCTCTTTACTACCTCTAACATTCCCTCCTGACTTACTGCCATGACCTCCAGGTTCCATTGACTCATGGTTAGTGGATAGAGGGTTTCCCTGCTTAATCCGAGTAAAACAAACCCCATAGAGAAAGCCAGTCCTAAAAGAACTTAATATAAGAACAAGAATTGCTTGTAGGGTTGTAACTATAAATAAGTAAAAACTGAATACAGGGCCCAGGATCGGTTGCTATACTGAAACTGTATTCTTTAGGAACACCAAATCTAATTTTATAGACAGGTATACAAGGTATTTGTATAGAATTGTGAACTTCAAAGATTTACACAACAGTGCTTGGTAAGGTCTGCTTTGGGTCTTAAACGGTGCTCACAGGTGCTTGTAGATTGGCATTCCCAATCCAAATGGGCAGAAGAAACACAAGAAAGATGGCAAACAATGGAGTCTTTTCTCCCACTCAAAACAAGCAGGAAACAGAGCAGTCAATCAAAGACATATTAGAGAACCCTCAAAATGCTCTACAAAGTCTACTGATAAACATGTTAAGTGAAAAGTTTGAATCAATACAGCAATCCTTCCATAAAGTAATAGATGATTTCATGGCCTCAACAAATAAAAAGATAAATGAAATTCAAGAGTCAAATGAAAAGATAGCTACCCAGGTAAAAGTTTTTAGAGACAGCACTCAAAACCAAATTAATGAAGTAAAGAAGTTCATGCAAGACCTAAGAGATGACATAGAAATCATCAGGAAAGACCAGTCAGAAGGAAAAGAGATTTGAAATCAAGTAGCTAGCCTACAGTCCCAACTAACTGAAGCAGAGGATCGAATCTCAGGAGTTGAAGATTCCCTAGAATCTATGGAGAAAGATCTAAAATCAATACAAATCCAGTGCAATCAACAAAACAGATAGTTACAGGAGATTCAAGACACGATCAGGAAGCCAAATTTAAGGATAATAGGTATTGAGGAAAACTTGGAAAAAGAATTTAATGGGATAGGCAATCTATTTAACAGAATATTAGCTGAGAACTTCCCAAATATCCAGAAGGATACGCCAATACAAATACAAGAAGCATTTAGAACCCCAAACCGACCAGACCAGAATAGGACATCCCACCGACACATTGTGATCAAAACAGCTTCAGCAGAGTGCAAGGAAAAAAATACTCAAAGCTGTTAGGGCAAAGAAAACAATCACATATAAAGGAAAAGCAATCAGAATTTCCCCAGACTTCTCAGCAGAGACCATGAAAGCAAGGAGAGCCTGGAATGAAGTATACCAAACTCTAAATAAAAATAACTACCAACCAAGAATACTGTACCCAGCCAAACTCTCATTCATAGCCGAAGGTCAAATAAAAGTCTTCCACAGTAAGGAAAAACTGAAACAATATATCTCCACCAAACCATCTTTACAGAAAATCCTCAAAGATGTACTATACAGGGAAAGTAATCAAGATCCCAATATAGATAGAGAAATGAACCCTAAATAGTAAACATCAGATCAAGAAATGGGAAGACACAGCTTTTAACAAGATAGTGAAATGAAAGGAACAAACGATAATCTCTCAATCCTGTCAACATTAATGGAAAAACAACTACAAAAGTAATACTTGCAAAACTGTTTGGTGTAAGTGAACTGAACACCTCAGGGGGGAAATGAGGGATGAGGTAACAAACAGTATAAGAAATGTATCCAATGCCTAATGTATGAAACTGTAACCTCCTGTACATCAGTTTGATAATAAAAATTTGAAAAAAAATTCATATTGCTAACAAGTTCCTGGGTAACTCTGCTCACCCTATTCTCGGGAGCACACTTTAAAAACCATTGCTCTAGGATGGGGCCATGTGTCAACTGCTTAGCATGTTTGCCAAGCACTTGTTCCAGGTTTAATATTTAATTCTGCAAAACAAACAAACAAAAATATACCAAAGAAACAAAAAGGAACACAGAATAAAGGCTCATAATGAACACTCAAAAAATCCTTATGAATATAATTGAGTATTACATAGAAATGTCAGCTAAAATATGAGTTAAATTTGTATTTCCACATGAGACATATAAAACATGTTTATCTGAAACAACATTTTTATGCATATTGGAAGGGCTTAAACTCAGGGTTTGGGTACTGTCCCTGAGCTTTTTTGTTCTAGGGTAGTGCTTACCACTTGAGCCACAGCTCCACTTCTTTTTAGTGGTTAATTGGAGATTAGAGTGTCATACATTTTCTTGCCCAGTCTGGCGTCAAACTGCAATCCTCAGATGTCAGACTCTGGAATAGGTGGAATTGCAGGTGTGAGCCACCAGCACCCTGCTAATCCTGCATTCAGGAAAATGGATAAGTCGTGCAGAAAGTTTGAGGTAACAGAGTAGAGGCATAGAGTGCTGACACAGATAGTGGCCTCCTGTGCACACCTGGAATCCCTGCTGAGGCTGAGGCAGGAGAGTGAGTTTGAGTCGTAGTCTATGTAGTAAGTATATATGTCATATTGGTTCACATGGTGAGCCACTGTCCTAACAGGATAAAAATGAAGGGACATTGGAAAAGTTAGTGGGAAAGAAAGTTTCTGGCTTTCAAAGAGAATAAATTACTAATACAAGGGCTCCTGTTTGTCTTCACCTTTGGCAACTGTTGGCAACAAGAATTCCCAGGTAGAGGTAGATTAAAACAGCCACTAGTAAATTTTCCACCAGAGACAGTGATCTTCATTAGTTTTTCTTGTACAATCTGAGAAGGAATTTTAAAAAGTTATTAACACTGTAATATATATTCAAGTTCATATCTAACAGCTTCTTTTGGTGCCAATCCTGGGGCCTTGAACTCAGGGCCTGGGTGCCATACTTAAGCTTCTTCGGCTCAAGGCTAGTGCTCTCCCACAGCTCCATTTACAGCTTTATTGGGGGTAGTTTATTGGAGGTAAGAATCTCACGGACTTTTCTGTTTTGGCTGGCTTTGAACTGCCATCCTCTAATCTCAGCCTCCTGAGAAGCTAGGATTACAGGAGTGAGTCACCAGCACCTGGCTTCTAACAACCTTCCATGGAGGAACTTATGAAAATTTAAGTGTTATAAATGGTATAATATCTGGTATATTGCAAATATTGATATTTAAAAATATCAGTGTAGAATAAGAATTTCTATACAAGTCATAATGTTAAGAAAACTTTGCAGCACTTTATTGAGTAGGCAAAAAAGCAAACAGACAAAGTAGAAAGGAGAAAGGGAGAGTCACACTCTAGCAGAGTCTCCACTCTTAAACATACTTAGGTAAACAAGACCACAATATGGTTAGACAACTTTGTTAGAAAGTCTTTACATTAGCACACAAATTGACCAAGATGGACCTTAGCCTTAAAGGGCTTGGGAAGAGAATTAGGGGAGGGAAGGAAGGTGACCAAACCAGATTCCTAAGGGGAATCTAGGAGGTACCTTTCCCAAGTTATTTTTACAAACTTTATATATGGGTTTATAGATGGGTCCCATGACCCCCGCATCCTATACAAAAAGAGGGTCATTTTGAATCAGAAAGGGCTCTGAATATGCTAGGAGTTAATTTTATAGTCCCCACAAAATACCTTTTTTTTTAAACATTTTAACCACGTATGTTAAGCAGTGGCCTTACTGTTCTTTCTCCCATAGCACTTTACATGCTAACTTCTACTGAAGCCAAATTACATTACACAGAGAGACTTTTTTTCCTCTTTAAAGTTTTTCCAGTTTTTAAAGAATACATTCCAAGGGGAACTTTTTCAGGAATACTAATATGAGCGTCATTACCCATATCACCATCAGGTTTTCAGTGGATGCCTATAAGAAAAAAGAAATGGACACACTATTACAGAATGGCATAGACACCCATTTGATTAAGTGGGCCATACCTTAGATCATGCTGGTCCCTAGGGCTGGAAGAACCCTGGCTTATAACCTCCCAACTCATTGTGAGGCCTCTTAGAGGAAAGACCTGGCCCATCCTATTATTGCCATGTCCTAGGGAAAGGATGTCCCCAGAGGATCTTGAAGAATACCAAGATTTTTCTCTTGTTCCCTTTCTTGGATAGAAACTAAAAAGCAATTTTAGACAGATAGAACTGACAATGTTTTTGATGGTGATAAAAACTTTATAACAGCCAGGTGCCAGTGGCTCATGCCTGTAATTCTAGCTACTCAAGAGGCTGGGATCTGAGGATCGTGGTTTGAAGCCAACCTGTACATAAAAGTCCCCATGAGACTTTTACCTCCAATGAACCATCAGCAAACTGGAAATGGAGCTCTGACTAAAGATAGTAGAGCACTAGCCTTGAGCAAATGAGCTCAGGGACAGCACCAAGGCTGAGAGTTCAAGTCCCATGTCTGACCAGAAAAACAAACAACAAAAACCTTTATAATTAGCTGGGCGCTGGTGGCTCATGTCTGTAATCCTAGCTACTTAGGCGGCTGACATCTGAGTATCATCACTTAATGGCAGCCTGGAAGTCCATGAGACTCCTATCTTCAATTAACCTCCAGAAAATTGTAAGTGGAGCTGTGGCTTGAAGTGGTACACCCTGAGTTCAAGCCCTATGACCAACCAAAAATTTAAAAAAAAAAAAAACCTTTATACTTAAATTCATGATACTTAGCCCCACTTTCGTTTTTATAGTGGTGAGAACTGAATAAAAAGTAGGTCCCCAAGAGGTTTCTTTGAAAGGAGATATCTGAATCCATTTACTGCATCTTTTACCTTCATCAAATAATGTTTAAGAGAAAAGTTTTTAAAGTAGTCATTCATCAGTCTTTTAGCTTATAAAGAATTAGGTGGAGCAAATGTGTGTTCAAAGCAAAGGCAAATCCAAACCATTCTATTTCCTTACCCTCAAATCAAGCCAATACAGAAAATAATGTTTATATCCAGAGCAAATTGGACATGATCTATCTATATAGACTATAGAAGAACCTGAACAAATGCTCTACAATTACCTTACAAAAACATTCCTGAAACCGAAAATGAAGGTAAACTTAAGACTGTGTGCATTAATATTGGCAAGAAGGTGGGAAAGTACGTGTAAGGTTTATTAAAGTAGGTAGCCGATAAAGAACACCATGTGGTATTCAGGTATTCAGATATTCAAGCCTGTGGCCTAGATGATGCATGGTGGGAGAGAAGGGCTGAACTACTGAAGGGCTTTGCCTTATCTAGGGCAGGGGCGGGAGGTGTGGCCAGGTGGACTAGATGTGACCTCTGAGAAGGGGGAGGTAACTGCCTCTAGGTGTGCAAGTTACCGAGGTAATGCAGGTACTGGGTGCAGACTTAAACACGTGGTGGTGGGGGTATCTGCATGGAGCCCTCCAAGGGGGTGGACCTTACAGTAAGATAAGAAAGCAAAGAGTAGATAAAGAAAAAAAGAAACCTTAAAAAAAAATCCTTAAGCCATCTTTTCTTATCTGGGGATGTTGTAGTACCCCTCCTTGGTTGCCAAAGAATTGTCACCAGATGCAGGTGAGTGTTTGTGAAGTTTCCTTTTATAAGTAGGGACTTTTCACATAAGGTCCTTGACTTCAATTGCAGAATAAGCATTTCTGGATAAGTCATAATGAAAAGAAAACTTGGCAGAGTAAGTAAGCAAGCAGGCAAGAACATCAGCAGGAGGGAAGCAGAAAGACAGATAAACATTCTTAGAGAGTGTGGGTGTTCTCAAAGTGAGATACTGTGAACTCTGACATCAGTATTAGTATGGTGAAGGAAGGACATCTGATTTAAAGTTATGCAGAGATAGGTGTTCATCTTTGCTCTCAATCACTCTTGGTGTTATTATACGTTCTAAATTCTTGGCTCTTGTTTATTACCCAGGTCTTTATATTTTGTACTCACTAGTTATTAGGCATTTCTCTTAGGAAGGAATGCTTCCCGCCATCAAACAGAAGCTAATACTCCTCTCTCTCTCCCCCCACCCCGCCCACTTCATAATTTCTGGGGCTTGAAATCAGAACGAGGGTGCTGTCCTTGAGCTCCTTTGCTCAAGGCTAGAGCTCTAGTGCTTTGAGCCATAGCACCACTTCCAGTTTTTAGGTGGTTAATCTGAGCTAAGAGTCTCACAGACTTTCCTGCCTGGGCTGGCTTGAAGTTGAATCCTTAGCTCTCAGTCTCCTGAGCAGTTAGGATTACAGGTGCTAATTATTGAGGTAAGGAATGTGTCCTGTTGTCTCTCTAAGAAGCAAAGATAGTGCTTCTATGTTTTAAATGCCTTGTTTCTGAGTTGCCTTCATCAGGCCTCATTTTTCCCTAAAATTATTTTCATCCCTTAATCTTCAGGGAAGTTGAAGGGTGAATATCAATCTCCTACATTTTCCTTAAGCTTGAGTTTTTGAATTCCTGGCTGCTTTTTACCATGCCTCATTTTCCCTAATCTATCCTCCGTCAAAAATGTTATCATTCAGTCAAGCATTTTAGAACTTATATGCCCCAAACTATATCATATAATATCATAAAAATTATATATGTAACCATCTATTAAATGACAACTTAGACCTATCTCTGATTTTGTTGACATCCAAAGCAATGGAAATGACTTGTCTTTACAAAATGACTTGTTTTTCGCATTATTAAAATAAGACTTTTTCTCAGTATTAGCCCCATTTTCCCCTAACCCTTTTGCTAGCTGCCAGGTGTGTTGGGGAGGAGATAGGGCTGCTTTTCATAGCTAATTAAACCTGTGGTGGGCATTGTTTTTAAAGTGGGATGGGGAAAGTTGGGAAAGCAGAATCTTCACACTTGTTTTTTTTTTTTTTTTTTGGCCAGTCCTGGGCCTTGGACTCAGGGCCTGAGCACTGTCCCTGGCTTCTTCCCGCTCAAGGCTAGCACTCTGCCACTTGAGCCACAGCGCCGCTTCTGGCCGTTTTCTGTATATGTGGTGCTGGGGAATCGAACCTAGAGCCTCGTGTATCCGAGGCAGGCACTCTTGCCACTAGGCCATATCCCCAGCCCTCACACTTGTTTTTATGCAGATCAATATTAGGACTGCAGCCACACAAAAGTTAAAAACTGAACATCTATTTTAAAACCAGACATACAATGCCAGCCCACATACCTCATGAAGTATTTATGTACAGGAGAAGTGTGTGCATCCATTTTGAAGAACATTCATCCTAAAGATGGCATAAAGTGAGAAGGAGAGGATTGCAGTGAGGAGGAAGGCATTATCCCTACTGACTGGGGCCAGACACAAGAATATGATTTAAAAAGAGTCAGTGTGCTGGGTTCTGGTGGCTGGCTCACTCCTGTAACCCTAGCTACTCAGGATGCTGAGATGTGAGGATCACAGTCAAAAGCCACCCTGGGCAGGAAAGTCCATGAGTCTCCAATAAACCACCAGAAAAGTGGAAGTGGAGCTGTGGGTCAAAGTACTAGAGTGCTAGCTTCAAGCAAAAAAGCTTAACAGCACCCAGACCCTGAGTTCAAGGCACAGGACCTCTCCCCCTGCCAAGAGTCAGTGATGGGTAGTATAATATGGTACCTCAAAACTCACAGACTAAGCCTAGAAGTCAACATGCACACATTGCACGCATCCTTAGGACAAGACATTTATTTTGCTGGCTTGCAGTGGATCATACTTGCAAGCCTAGCTGCTCAGGAGGCTGAGATCTGACGATCATGTTTCAAAGCCAACCCTGGCAAGAAAGTCTGTAAGAGTCTTATATCCCACTAAGCACAAAAAAAATCAGAAATGGAGCTCTGGTTCAAGTAGTAAAGTGAAATCCTTGACTATAAAAGACATAAGGGGCAGCATCCAGGTCCTGAGTTAAAGGCCCAGTACTAGCACACACATACACAAAAAAGATATTTATTTCGTTATAGTTAGACTAGGTGATTGATAAAGCAGGGTATTACAACAACTGAAATATAGTAAGGAAAATGGAAAATAAGAAACACAAAGCTATCTTTTGGTGTGGTAAACACCTGTAACTGAATCTACTTGGGAGGCTGAGATAGGAGGATTGTGACTCAAGGCCAACTCAGACAAAAGTAGATCCTGTCTCAAAGAACAAGCCATGCTGGGTGGTCTGTACCTGTAATTCCAGGTACTCAGGCGATCAAGATAAGAACGTGATATGGTGCTCAACTGAGCAAGAACAGAAGCTTACCTAAAGAATAACTAAAGTAAAAAGGGCTAGGGGGTGTGGCTCAAATGGTAGAGCCCTTGCCTAGAAAATAGGAGACCCTGAGTTCAAAACCCAGTGCTCACACAAGAAAGTTACCCTTTGTCTAAATTTCCCCTTGACTTCATGGATCGATGTTCTTTAAAATGCTTTAGGTAGGCTTCAGGCTTTTGTTAAGAAGTCAGCTGTTTGTGGATTGTGTTTGATTGATTGGTGTCACCTTAGGTAGGTTATGGCACAGTTTCCATTCAGGGAATGATGGATCAGGGACACTCGTGAAAGGCAGCAAGTGTATTTCTCTGTAAGTATTCTGATTATCCACTAGCAGCACTGATCAGGGATTAGGGCTGAAGTAAGTCCACAGGGTCTCCCAGAGCAGACTGTACCAGACTTCTCATTCTTTTTTTTTTTGTACCAGACTTCTGTAAACAATGAAATCCTTGGCTAAAATATGTAAACTACCTGAGGAACTGATTCATCACTTCTGTTTTATGTTACATATTGGGGTTTTACAGCAAGATTGAATTGGGGAAAGTATTTTGTTGCTGAAAACATACCTACTGTGGCTTACATATTAGTTATGGTGTTCACTAAGTACAGGATCCTTTCATTTGGTTGTGTTTGTATGAGTCTATTCTCACTGGGACAATGAGCAATTTTTTCCAACCCTTCTTTTCTTTCCTTTGGAAACATTTATTTATTGTTATTTTAAAGGTGATGTGCAGAGGGTTTACAGTTATGTAAGTCAGGTAATGAGTACATTTCTTTTTGAACCCTGTTATCCCTTCCCTCCCTCTCTCTCTCTCTCTCTCTCTCTCTCTCTCTCTCTCTCTCTCTCTCTCTCTCTCTCTCTCTCTCTGTTTTTCCCTCCAGTCCCCACCTGGAAGTTGTATAGTTCGTTTTCAATATATTGTTTAGTGAGTACCACTGTTGCATTTTTTTGTCCTTTGTCCCTCCATTTCTTTACTTCTCTTATCCTCCCAAAGACAGATAAACAAACAAATGAGACAAAAATGAAATGAAAACAAAAACAGCCACAAAGAAAAAATTGATAAATATTTTATTTTATATAAATATTATATAAATATATTATATAAATATTAACATATTATATAGTATATTGCATAATATATTATATAATATATTTTATATATTATATATCATATGTTATTATAATATAATAATAAAATAGTATAATATAATAATATTATAATATATAATATATAATATTACATATATTATATATTATATCATATAATACATAATTGTATATAATAATATATTATATAATATATTATATAAATATTATATAAATATTTTATATAATGAGATGCATATAGCCATTGTACCTACGTGATCCTCTCCTAAGAGTATCCTCCTTACATCTCACTCTGTGAGAATGCCTAGAGAATTGTAAAATATATCATGTCCCAGTATATTTTTTCTATTACCATCCAGTACGCTTATGTGGATTTATAGGCACATTGCAGTTACCACAAATGAGGGAAACCATGCAACCTATGTTTCTTCCCCAACCCATCTTGATGGAAAAAATATTTACTTTCTCTTCTAGATTGTGTTTTGTATTTGCCACTATTACAGCACTTGCCATTTTTTATTGGAACTGTATGACAAGCACTAGCAATTCAACATTGTATATAGTCTTCTGTAATGTCTTTTCTTCTCCATTGTCTTTGCCAATGTATTCCTTCACTTGACCATTATCTGTTTACCTGGATCATGATAATAACACCCTGTCTTGGCTCCTTCTTTTTGTCCATATTGCTGCCTAGGCATTAGTCAGATTTCCATTATTATAACAAAATGCCTTAGGCAGTCCAGCTTTATAAAAAAAGGCTTCCTATCTTTATAAAGAAATGAGGTTTATTCACTTAATACTTTTGAAGGTGTGGGGCATGGTGCTAGCATTAGCTCAGTTCTGGTAAGATTCCTCTCTCTGCATTCTGGTAAAAATATGTGTGTGAGAAAGAGATCACAGAGAAAGTAGAAGCCAGAGAGACTAGGGTCCAGCAGTTCCTTCCAAAGGCATATCCTCAGTTGACCTAAGGATATCCCAGTAGCTCTGATTCTGAAAGATATAATACTATTTACAGCCACACTGAGAAGCAAGCTTCTAACACATGAACCTTGGGCAGACAAACAGCATCCAAACCACAGCAGTGACCCATCCAAGACTAGATTCTAATTATAGCATACCTCCCTTACTACCTTTTTGGGCATCCTATTGTCTAATGTCCCACATCCTTAGTCTAGTTGACCTGCCCCTCCCTTTTGCACAGGCTCCTTCTAGTCTGTTCCTCACTGTGTCCTTGAATTCTGTCTTACAGCCATGAACATTTTTCCAGTAAGCCATGTTTATAAATACTGAGCTACTTCCCTGAGATTAACTTATTCTCTAGTTTTTAGTGAAGTTAATTCCAGCCCATCCCTCAGTTTTCTGCCGCACTGACATTTTTGATAGAAAGACTGTCTCACACTAAAGTGCATATATTCTACTGTTTTCCAATTCAAAAATTGGTATGACAACAGTGATGTACAGAGGGGTTACAGTTACATAAGTCAGGTAAAGAGTATCTTTCTTCTTGCTCTCAGTTTTTCCCTCTCATCCCCACCCACAAGTTGTCTAGTTCATTTTTGACATAATCTCTAGTGAGTATCACTGCTGCATTTGTATGTTCTACTTCTTGTATGTTCTACCCTTGTATGTTCTACTTCTGAGATAGACTTACCCTGCCCTATGTACCCTATACTGAAGATTGAACTCAGGGCCACCTGCTTGCTAGACAATCACTCTATCACTTGAGCCATGCCCCCAGTCCCTTTGTGCATTGGTTTTTTCCCAGGTAGAGTTTTGTTTTATGGCCAGGCTTGGCTGGGATGCAATCCTCCTTGTACTTTGTCTTCCTCACTGAGGATGATAGGCATATGTCACTTGTGCCCAGCCATTGGTTAAGATGAAGGCAAGGAAACTTTTATATCCACGCTGGATGTTAACTGTGTTCCCCTGACCTCTGCCTCCCAATTAGCTAGGGTTATGGGCTTGAGCCACCATACCTGGCCTATCTTTTCTTTTTTAATCCTACAGTTATCTTCCATCCTTACCACAGAGTCTCTTTGTGTATCTGTGACTGCTGTAAGATTAAATTTTAAGTGTTAATGCTATATCTTAACCATCTCTGCATCCCCTTTTTCTTGCACATAGTAAATTTTTAATCATTTTGTTTGTGTTTATTTTTCCTTTGTTAGTATTGTGGACGGAACTCAGAGCTTCATGCTTGCTAGACAGACATTCTACCCTTTAAGCCATGACTCAGTTCTTTTTCTTTTCTTTTTACTGTGCTGGGAGTTGGATCCAGGTCATTGTTCATGCTAGGCAAGCACTGTACAACTGAATTCTATCTCCAGCATAGCATAGTTTCTTAGCAAGTAAGGGCTGAATGTTTGGGAGGAGAATGTCTTGGGTGGCTTAGGGCAGGCTTAGGCATTTACTGTACTTTATTTTGTTGTTGGTAATGGAGTTTGAATTCAGAGCCTGTGCACTGTCCCTGAACTTTTTTTGCCCAAGGTTAGAGCTCTACCACTTTGAACCACAGCGCCCTCTCCAGTTTTTAGGTGGTTAATTGGAGTCTCAGGAATGGACTTTCCTGCTTTGGCTGACTTCAAATCACAGTCCTTAGATCTCAGCCTCCTGAGTAGCTAGGATTATAGGCGTGAACCACCAATGTGCTGCACCTTTACTGTACTTTAAGACCCTGGTTCATTCCCAACTAAAAGGCTGCAGGGCTTTAGGGTATGACCTAGAGATGTTGGGTGTATCTAGAAGGTTATTGGTTTCAGTAGAAACTATACAATTTATGGAGTTATTTGCACTAAAACGAGATTAAATAGAGCTCCATATTTTGACAGGCAGTGCAATATATACAGTATAGTGCAAGTGACATCAGTGACATGGAAAATAAGATTGCTGAAAGACTACATGAGAAAGGAATCTGGGTGCTATAGAGACCAAACAGTCACAGCTGTTGACTCTAGGGGACAACAGAACAAGAGCAGGATAAAAGGAGCAATAAAAGACCATTGAAAGCACACCTGTTACAGTAGGAGACAGGCTTTGGAGAGTATCCTGTTACATGCCTGGGACAATTTTCCTTTTATTTATTTTAAACACTGAATAATCTAGGGATAAAATTAGAGTCAGATGGCGTATTGTCCTAGCATTTCCTATAGGCAACATCCTTTCTATATTTCTGGACACACACACACACACACACAAACACAAAGCAAAGTCAATGTATCTTTGGATAGCCTGTAAATAATATAGGAAAGGACAATTACTGAACTGCCAACCATTCAATTCAATTTTAATCTCAGTAAATATAATTTTGTTACAGAAATATTATCATGTAGATTATTAAAAATTAATTTTTAGCCTCACATAGGGCTTATATCTAGGGGGAATCTAGTTTGGTTAAAAAAAACCATATTTTAAAGGTTCCTAAAACTAGCTGGGGAGCTTAACAAGGAAGATGATGTATATAGAGCAATCTCAAATATCTAGGTAAGAATAGAAAATTTGGCTCCAAAGTTTGGATTTATGTCTACATGATGACAAAATAAAGTTTTCATGCAATGTATAGATGCTGCAAAAACATATTTTTGTTATTAATTTCTCTGTATGGAAGATTATTGCTAAACCAAAAAGAACAATTGACAAAGTTTCATTATATTAGTTGATACTAAGGTAGGCAGACCTAAAAGGAAAAAAGAACCTCTTAGATAATTTCTCTTTGTTTTCTACTTGGTGTATTTACTGTTAGACAAACCAAAGAATTTCCTGTTATCATCCACTCTTTATGTATTATCCATTCTGTGGATGTATTCATTTGTTTGAAAATTAAACATTTAGTGGGAGAGAGGTTGTTGAAATTGGTTGAAGCCTGAGATAATGAGGAACTTATCATGTTGCAGGATGTTAAGAGTATAATAGCATAAGGCTCCGGCAAAAAGGCAAAAGTTTAGATTCTTCTTAAAAACCATCAGAAATCACAGAATGGCTTTCCTATTTAAAAGTAGTGTAAAAGGCTCATACAATCTGAAAAGCAGTGTAATCTAAAGCTGGGCACTGGTGGCTCATGCCTATAATCCTAGTTACTTAGCAGGCTGAGGCCTGAGGATCACAGTTCAAAGCCAGCCCAGGAAGAAAAGTCCTTGAGATTCTTAACTCCAATTGACCACAAAAAAGCTGCAAGTGGAGCTGTGGAACAAGTGATAGAGCACTAGCTTTGAGCAATAAAAGCTCAAGGATAGTGCCCAGGCCCTAAATTCAAGTCCTAGTACTGGCATAAGAAGAGTAGTATAATCTGTTTTATGTGTCTAAGAGGTCACTAGTCTCAGTGTGCACAGTGGATTGGTGGTCTGAGCAGGATAGAGGTGGAAAGCAATGATAGCTGTTAGGTTGCCCTAGAGTTCTGATGATTGAGGTGGAAAGAACTAGACAGGTCTGATGGAGATGGCAGCACATGCCAGTGCTTTTCAATGACATGTAAAGCACTGAAAGAGGAAGGAATTTGGGGGAGGTAGGGCTAGAGATATAGCTCAAGTGGTAGAATGCCAGCCTAGCAAATGAGAAATCCTGATTGCAAGCCCTAGTACCACCAAAAACATTATGTCAGGCTGGGGATATGGCCTAGTGGCAAGAGTGCCTGCCTCATATACATGAGGCCCTGGGTTCGATTCCCCAGCACCATATATACAGAAAATGGCCAGAAGTGGCGCTGTGGCTCAAGTGGCAGAGTGCTAGCCTTGAGCAAAAAGAAGCCAGGGACAGTGCTCAGGCCCAGAGTCCAAGGCCCAGGACTGGCCAAAAAAAAAAAAAATTATGTCAGGAAAGTGCTATAAATATTGAGTTTATTTTCTGTCATGTTGAATTGTTGGTGCCTATGAGATAGCCATGGAAGACAGGTTTTGAGTTCACATTAAAAACCTAGGATAGCTGGGCACTGATGGCTCATATCTGTAATCCTAGCCACTCAGGAAGCTAAGATCTGAAGATAATGGGCTCAAAGCCAGCCTGGGAGGAAAATCAAAGAGATTATTATCTCCAATTAATCACCAGAAAACCGGAAATGGAGATGTGGTTCAAAGTGGTAGAGTGCTAGCATTGATCAAAAGATCTCAGGGATAGTGCCCAGGCTCTGAGTTCAAGTCCCATAACCAAGAAAAAAAGGAAAAAGCTGAAGTAGACACAAACACCTGTAGTCCTAGCTACTCTGGAGGCTGTGTCTTAATGATTATAGTTTGAAGCCAGTCTGGGCAGCCCATGAGACTCTTATCTCGAATTAACTATCAAATAGCCAGAAGTGGAGCTGTGGTTCAAGTAGTAGAGCACTAGACCTGAGTAAAAAAGCTAAGGAACAGTGCCCAGGGCCTGAATTCAAGTCCTAGGACCAGAAAACACACACACAAATACACAAATTAGATAGAAATAGGAAGGAAGGGAAGAAGACAGGAAGACAGGAAGAGAGAGCGAGAGAGATAGAGTGTTTAGCAAGCAAGCTGGGAAAGAGTGCTAGTATAGAACTCAAGTACAAACTCAAGAGAAGGATGTGATATGGGTACAAACTGAAGGAAAGCAATATAGGCTTAATTCCCTCAATTATTGCTACTGTCCCATCATACCTCCACTTCTCCCTAAATCTATGACATAAATACACCAGCAAGATAGCGCCTCTGAATGTAACAGACTGGGGCGTGTGCATAAAAATGATTGTCCTCTCCAAGTTTATGAAGAAATGCCCTAGGTATTTTTTCTCATGAATATGAGAAACTATTTTCCTTGTTTTTTGATGGGAGAAATAGGTTTCCTACTAATGAATTATCACACACCCACTGGGCAAATACACTGGAGCTTGCCAGAAAGAATTAGATACTTTATTGGGGGGAGAAGGAGGAATGGGGGTGGGGTGGGCGGTGTGGGGGAGGATGAATGGGCCATAACATTTCAGGAATAGATGGTCACAGGAACACAGATTGTTCCTTCACAGTTGCCAGGCAGGCCCAGGAGAAAGATCAAAGGGTGGAACACTGGAAAATGTATCATGTGCTGAAAGTCACTAAAGTTCGTGAATTTCTAAGAACATGAAGCTATTTGAATGAAAAGTATAAGCTGTTTACAAAGTTTAATTTCCATTAGGATCATATATCAAAGATATTCTTGCTTCCCTCAAATGATTGAACTGGATGCTGACTTAAAAGCCTTAAGTTGAAGAGTAACTAGAAATCTTGTGGCTAAGATTCTAATATTCTGACAGATGCAAATAGCAGGAAGGAGAACTACCATCATTCAGAAGGCAAAAAAAGAAATAGATTGTATACAAACTACTGATTGCTTGCTTGATTGATTCTAGGATGCAAAAGAAATCTCACTAAAGAAAAAATATACTTTGTATAAATTTGGAAGTAATTAATAAAGGCAAGAGAGGGAGAGGAAAGCCAGGGGAAGGGAGAGAGGAAAGGAGAGAGGGGTGAGAAAGGGAGAGAAAAGCTGATTCTGAAACTACTTCTGGCTGACAGTCATTGGATAAAATCACAAGGAAAACACTGGCACGAGATCAGGCCTCCTGGAAGCCATTAAATACAAAGAAGGAAGAAAGGAACTAAATGCTGGTTACAGAGCAGCATGATGTATCCAGTGTTGAGCAGAGCTGTTTAAGGGAGCTCAGATGCAGTAATAAAACTTCACAATCAGCACTCATAAAATAACAAGAACAGAAGTTTGCTGGGTTTGAAAGTTAATGCAGCTACTACATATGCTGGATTCCATACATACATCAGTGCGAACCAGAAACAAAGATGTTGGTGGGTGGTTTGCCTCTCATTTATGTCCTTCCCTTTCAGCACTGGTAACATTGCACAATGCCTCCCGTACTCACTAGTCACAGTTACACAGTTTTTGAAGGTGTACTCAGGATAAAGACTTATCTTTCAGCCAGGCACCAGTGGCTCATGCCTGTAAACCCTGGCTACTTAAGAGGCTGAGATCTGAGGATTGAAGTTTGAAGCCAGCCTGGGCAAGTAAGTCTCAACCACCAAAAAGCCAGAGCTGTGGCTTAAGTGTTAAAGAGTGCTAGCTTTGAGCACAGTGCCTATTCCCTGAGTTAAAGATTCAGCACTGCATGCAACACACACACACACACACACACACACACACACACACACACACACACACACACACATCATGTTCCCATTTACTTAACCACAGCTGAATGGAAAAGAGAGGCGATGTCTCCGAGATCATCCACCCCCACACTTCCTTTGTCAGACGAGATCAACAGACTGGAGTTATGTGGTAGAATGTGGTGACCTCTAAGTGTAACCTGCAGGGTTAACAAAATCAGAGATGAATGAGAGATCAGCTCGGCTAGGTGCCAAGACCTGAGAAGGCAATTAACAGGGAGGTATCCCTTGATCCTGGGGCTTAAACAGACAACAACAATGTGTTTTTGGCTTTTTAGGAAACAAAGACCACACAGTACTACTACAACACTAATTTGGAGGAGCATTACAAAACAAAAACTGATTCTTCTATAAAACATTTTTTTCCTGTTGAGACAGGGTCTTGCAGTGTTTCCTAAGCTGGTCTTGAACTCCTGTATTCATGCAGTCCTCCTGCCTCAGCCTCTCTACTGAGCCTAGATTATTCTATAAATTTAAAAATTTTTTAAATTGAATTTTATTGTCAAGGTGATGTACAGAGGGGTTACAGTTACATACATAAGGTAGTGAGTACATTTCTTGTTAAACTTGTTACCTCCTCCCTCATTTTTCTCCCACTTTCCCTCCTGTCAACCACACCCCCAGTTCATTTCCAACATATTGTCTTGTGAGTATCGCTGTTGTATTGGTTTGCTCTTTTCCTTTGTCTCACCAGTTTGATGTTCCCCTTCCCTTCCCAAATTCAGATAATTGTATATACAAGACACAGGGTACAAAAATCAAATACAGTGGCAACTGGAGACAAACCACAGGGAAAAAAAGAAAAAAAAGAAAGAAATAACTTCTCAAAGTACATTGAATATAACAACAACAATGAAAAATCTCTTGTTTCTCTATCTTAGAGTTCATTCCAGTTAGCATCATCTTATGTGATTGATAATATGTACATAGATATTGAGCTATTGTTGTTTTCTGCCAAGACTATCCTAGGTATATACTAATTATTACCAATGAGGAAAACCATGAAATGTATGTTTCTTTGGGTCTGGCTTGTTACAAACTTCTAACTCTATTACAAAGCTATAGTAATGAAAACAGCTTGGTACTGGCCCAAGAACAGCCCTGGGGACCAATGGAATAGAACAGAAGATGGAGAAATGAACCAGCAGACATATGGGCACTGAATCTTTGATAAGGGAGCGAATCACATAGGACAGAAGACAGCCTCTTCAAAAAAATGCTGGCAAAATTGGTTAAACACCTGTAGAAAACTGAAGTAAGATCCTTATATATCATCCTGCACCAGAATCAATTCCAAATGGATTAAAGACCTCCAGGTAAAATCAGATACCCTGAAAACATTGCAGGAAGGAATAGGAGAAACAGTGGGGCTCCTTGACACAGGTTGAAACTTTCTTAATAAAGACAAAGAACCACAACAAATCAAGGAAAGGTTGGGCAACTGGGATTGCATTAAACTGCAAAGCTCCTGCATGGCAAAGGACATAGCTTGCAAGATAAACAGAAAGCCCACAGATCGGGAGAAGATCTTCACTAGCCATACAACAGACAAAGGCCTCATATCTAAAATATACATAGAAGTCACAAAAGGGGCTGGGGATATGGCCTAGTGGCAAGAGTGCTTGTCTCATATACATGAGGCCCTGGGTTCGATTCCCCAGCACCACATATATAGAAAATGGCCAGAAGTGGCGCTGTGGCTCAAGTGGTAGGGTGCTAGCCTTGAGCAAAAAGAAGCCAGGGACAGTGCTCAGGCCCTGAGTCCAAGGCCCAGGACTGGCCAAAAAAAAAAAAAAAAAAAAGAAGTCACAAAATTATGTCCCCTCAAAACAAATCCTCAAGGAAACAACTGCCACCTTAATAAGTGGTCAAAAGACTTAAAGAGAGATTTCTTTGAGAAGGAAATAAGAATGGTCAATAGACACATGAAGAAGTGCTCAACATCTCAGGCCATAAAAGAAATGCAAATCAAAACAACATTGAGATTCCACCTCACCCCAGTTAGAATGGCCATTGTAAAGAAAACTAACAACAACAGATGCTGGCAGGGATGTAGCCAAAAGGGAACACTACTACATTGTTGGTAGGAGTGTAAACTTGTTCAATGGCTCTGGAAAGCATTATGAAGGTTCCTCAAAAGGCTAAACATAGAACTCCCCTATGGAACCCTACTTCATTGTTGGTGGGAATGTAAACTGGTTCAGCCACTCTGGCAAGCAGTATGGAGATTCCTCAGAAGGCTCAATATAGAACTCCCCTATGACCCAGCAGCCCCACTGTTGGGTATCTATCCAAAAGCCCACAAACAAAATCACAGTAATGCCACCAGCACAACAATGTTCATCGCAGCACAATTTGTCATAGCGAGAATCTGGAACCAACCCAGATGCCCCTCCATAGATGAATGGATCAGGAAAATGTGGTACATATACACAATGGAATTTTATGCCTCTATCAGAAAGAATGACATTGTTCCATTTGTAAGGAAATGGAAGGACTTGGAAAAAGTTATACTAAGTGAAGTGAGCCAGACCCAAAGAAACATGGACTCTATGGCCTCCCTTATTGGGAATAATTAGTACAGGTTTAGGCAAGCCATAGCAGAGGTTCACAAGGCCCAATAGCTATACCCTTAGGAACACATAAGATGATGCTAAGTGAAATGAACTCCATGTTATGGAAACAATTGATATATCACAGTTGTAACTACTTTCAACGTCCTAGGTGTATGTGTAGTTTCTATTATTGATGATGCTCTTGTATCACCTTCCTATGGTTGTACCTACACTATCTCTGTAACCTTATATGAGTATATTGGAAACCGTGTTTACTGGTATTGGAAGTAGGAAATTGAAAGGGAATACCAAATTTGAGAGACACAGGGTAAAAAAAGAGAAATAACGACAAAAGCAATACTTGCAAAACTGTCTGGTGTAAGTGAACTGAACACTGGAGGGGGGGAGGGAAAGGGGGGAGGGAGGGGGGCATGAGGGACAAGGTAACAAACAGTACAAGAAATGTATCCAATGACCAACCTATGATACTGTAACCTCTCTGTACATCAGTTTGACAATAAAAATTTGAGAAAAAAAAAAAAAAAGAACTCCCCTATGACCCAGCAGCCCCACTTCTGGGAATTTACCCAAATGACCACAAACAAGGCCATATTAAAGCTACCACCACAAGCATGTTCATTGCAGCATTATTTAACCATGGCTACGATATGGCCAGATACCCCTTAGCAGATGAATGGATCAAGAAAATGTGGTATGTATACACAATAGAATTTTATGCTTCTATAAAAAAATTTTTACAAGGTGGATATAAACAAAAAGAAGCCACACATGAACACAATCACAGATAACCAAAAATTTGTTGAGCACAGCACAAAATATTTTTCTTTGTTTATACAGCTGTACATGTACACTTACTTTGTTTTAATTATTTTGAACATTCAATTAATGGTCTTCTATGAATACTCACAAAGGATTATTGAATTTTTATAGAACTATGTTATATAATTTGTGTCAATTTATATAATTACATAATTACTTTCATTTGTATTGAGTAATATATTATAAGGACAAATCACTATTTTGTTAACTTTCTTTCTTTTTCTTTTTTTTTTTGCCAGTCTTGGGGCTTGGACTCAGGGCCTGAGCACTGTCCCTGGCTTCTTTTTGCTCAAGCCACAGCGCCACTTCTGGCCATTTTCTGTATATGTGGTGCTGGGGAATCGAACCCAGGGCCTCATGTATATGAGGCAGGCACTCTTGCCACTAGGCCATATCCCCAGCCCAACTTTCTACTCTGGGACAATATAGTGTTACTAGTGTTTTCCACTAGGAAAATACTGTACGGTAGTGAAAATAACACATTGTGTCTTTAGATTCTAAAGGAAGATGGCGGTGGTGCAGCTGGGGTCTAACTGAGCTCTTGCCAAGAAACCAGCTAGAGAGTCCCACCAAGTGAGCTATAATAGTACAGAGACTGTGGCCAGAGAGGAAATATTTAGGCAACCTGCTTAAGAAGATAGATTTGAGCACATGCCAGCTACACACATTGTGTCTTTAAGGACCTCTTCCTAGTACACTAACATTAAAATGGTAGTGAAAACATGGTTAATTGATATAGAGGGCCAGTTGGATAAGAGGAATGAATTAATTGTAATATTTTACAGCACAATAGGGTAATTGTGATTGATAGCAACTAATTGATGTTTATGTGGTGCCTAGGATCGAACCCAGGGCTTCATGCATGCAAGGCAGGCACTCTACCTCTAAGACATATTCCCAGCCTCTCTCTCTTCCTTTCTTCTCCTCTCCTCTCCTCTCCCCTCTCCTCCTCTCCTCTCCCCTCCCCTCCCCTCCTCTCTCTCTCTCTCTCTCTCTCTCTCTCTCTCTCTCTCTCTCTCTCTCTCTCTCTCTCTCTCTCTCTCTCTCTCTCTTTCTTTGGCCAGTCCTGGGGCTTGTACTCAGGGCCTGGGCACTGTCCCTGAGCTTCTTTTGCTCAATGCTAGTGCACTACTACTTGAGCCACAGCACCACCTCCGACCTTTTCTGTTTGTTTGATACTGAGTAATCAAACCCAGGGCTTCATGCATACTAGGCAAGCACTCTACCACTAAGCCACAATCCTAGCCCTTTGCTTCCTTTCTTTCACCCTGAGGCTTGAACTCAGGGCCAGGGCACTATCTATGGGCTTCTATTTACTCAAGGCTAGAGTTCTATCACTTGAGCCACAGATCTATCTCCAGATTTTCGGTGCTTAATTGGAGATCAGTCACAAACTTTCCTGTCGGAGCTGGCTTCACACCACGGTCCTCAGATCCTAGCCTCTTTTCTAGCTATGATTACAGACATAAGCCACCAGTCCCTAGCAACAGTGAAGTTTTAAATTTCTATGAAGTACAATTTATTTAATTATTTTTCTTGCATTCTTGATGTAATAGCTGAGAACCCATTATGAAATAATACATCATGTAATTATAACCCTTTTTTTATTCTAAAACTATATAGTTGTAGCTTTTGCATTAATGTCCTTGATTCATTTACGGCTAATTTTTGTATTTAGTGTAGAGATTCAGTGTTCACTTTTATTTTTCATCATAGGGCTTGACCTCAGGGCCTGAGCACTCTCCATGAGCTTTTGTGCTCAAGGCTAGCAGTCTACCACTTTGAGCCACAGTGCCACTTCTGGTTTTCTGGTGGTTAAATGGGGATAAGAGTCTCTCAGACTTTCCTGCCCTTGCTGGCTTTGAACCTCAATTCTCAGATCTCAGCCTCCTAAGTAGCTAGGATTATAGACGTGAGCCACCAGCTCCTGGTCCCCATGTTGATTTTTGTGTGTGCATTTCCAGTTGACCCTTCTTTGTAGTTCTAGGGCTTTATGCTTCCTAGAAAGGCATTCCACTTCTAATGCCACACCTCTAGCTATTTCTGCTGTGGCTTATTTTTGAGATAGTGTCTTGTTTTTTCCTATGCTGGCCTGGACAGTGATAATTCTGTTTATACTTCCTGGTATATGTAGCAGATATAACAGGTACACTGCTTTGCTCAGATTATTTTCCTTGAGTTGAGATTCTCTCTGATTTTTTTTTTTTGCCTTACCTTGCCTGGAACCACAATCATCCACATATCTACCCAGTCTTCAGTGACAGTGACTGGTCACATAATGAAGAAGTAAATTCTTATTAGTAGCTTCTTTCTCTTTTCTGCTGTTTGAAGTATTCACATATAACTCAGATTTCATTAATAAAATGAAAAGGGATGTTTTGATAGAAGCCTTCTTGAAGTTGTTAACACAATCTTTGAAAGGTATTCCCAGGCTATGTTCTCTTCTGCCGTGGTTGTGCTATACTAGATGTTATGACTAGGACTCTAGCAATTATCTTGTGATCATGAGAAGAACAAGCCTGAGGACAAAACACATTGCATAGAAGACAATGATGGAATTAAGCTTGCCCTTGGATTATTTTATGAGACACTGATAAAATAATATAAAACAAAACAACAAACCCTACAGTCTCCTGGCCATGGAACTTTTTTTTTTTTTTTTTTTTTTTTTTTTTTTTTTTTTTGGCCAGTCCTGGGCCTTGGACTCAGGGCCTGAGCACTGTCCCTGGCTTCTTCCCGCTCAAGGCTAGCACTCTGCCACTTGAGCCACAGCGCCGCTTCCGGCCATTTTCTGTATATGTGGTGCTGGGGAATCGAACCTAGGGCCTCGTTTATCCGAGGCAGGCACTCTTGCCACTAGGCTATATCCCCAGCCCCATGGAACTTTTTAATGTGTGAAATTTTTCATAATCATTCATGCTGTTCGGAGCAGGATTTTCTGTTATACATAACTGTAAATGTCCTGAGAAGGTATTGCACAGCATACAGAACACATCACTAGGCTACTATACCACTGCCCATTTACCTCCATCGCTCAGCCGGCTTAGCTAAGTGCCATAGGATCTGGACCTCTTCCCATTTATATACTATCTCCTGATCTGTTCTCTGCTTGTCATACTTAAACTTGTCTTCTAGGTTCTGGGTTTGGGCCCTCTTTGCCTTTTGCAATCTACCTTCTTCATATTCACAGTAAGCTTCTATTGACTATGAATTCAACAGCTCACACACTGTAAAGGTCCCTCCCACTAATTCCAGTCCAGTAATGTCCAGTCCCTACTCTGATAACAGGCACCTCTTCCATTGTTTCCTGTCTCAAACTATGTGATATATGCAGATGTCCACCCTAGTTGCTAGTTACCCTAGTTGCTGCTGCTTTTACATCCCATCAATTATCAAATACTTACTTTAATTTTGAAATGTTTCTTAAATTTTCCTTTTCCTCTTTTCATTTTCATTGTTCTACTTCAATTCACTATGCTCTCTTATACATTATAATAACTTCCTTGCTTATTATATCTTTCTCCTTTCCTCCCTTCCATCTCTCCCTCCCCTCCCCTCCCTCCCTTCCCTTCCTTCCTTCCTTCCTTCCTTCCTTCCTTCCTTCCTTCCTTCCTTCCTTCCTTCCTTCCTTCCTTCCTTCCTTCCTTCCTTCCCTATCTCCCTGCCTCCTTCCCTCTTCCCCTTTCTTTTTGTAGGTACTGGACCTACAGCTTGAACTCAGAGATCTGTGTTTGCTCAGCTTGCTTTCTCATGGCCGTTGCTCTACTACTTGAGCAATGCCTTTAGTTTGTCATTTGGTGGTCAATTGGAGATGGAGTATTGTGAGCTTTTCTGCCTGGATTGGCATAAACCATGATTCTCTAGATCTCAACCTCCTGAGTGGCTAGGATTACCAGTCTGAGCCACTTTCAACTCAGCCTACTTTGTGTAAGGAGTGAAGGGTCTGCTTCTATGATCTGTACTCCTGGGCTCAAGCTCGAATAATAGTACCATGTCAGTGCAACTGGCTGCAGATTTTTTTTTAATTAAAATTTTAATTTAAAGGTGATGTACAGTTACGTAAGTCAGGTACATTTCTTTTTGAACAGTGTTATCCCCTTCATCATTTTCTCCTACTTTTTCCCCTCCTGACCCCCCTCCTCCTCAAGTTGCAAAGTTCATTTCTAACAGAGTTTCTAGTGAGAATCACAGTTGAATTGGTTCACCTTTGTCTCATTTCTGTGATTCTCCTTCCCCTCCCCAAATCAGATAAACTTAGATACAAGACAAAGTGTACAGAAATTAAAAACAGTGACATTAATAAACAAAAGGGAAAAAGGAATGGAAATAAAACTGTAAACAGTACAATAAAAAAACTCTTGTTTCCATTTCTTGGAGTTTTGAGACACTGACAAAATAAAACAAAACAACAAAACCTGCAGTCTCCTGGCCTTGGGACATCTTTATGTGTTAAATTTTTCATTATTGTTCATGCTGTTTGGAGCAGGGTTTTCTGTTATGAATAACTGTGAATGTCCTGAGAAGGTATTGCACGGCACATAGAGCACATCATTAGGAGTCATTTTTTTATGGTCATATGCAGATACCTATTGAGCCATTGTGATCTTCTCCTAAGAATATCCTAGATGTTTTCTAGTTATTACCAATGAGGGAAACCATGTAACATGTTTCTTTGGGTTGGGCTTACTTCACTTAATATAATTTTTCCAAATCCTTGCATTTTCTTATGTAATGTGGAAACTGAGTCACAGCCATCCCTTACCTGGCCAGTAGCTGGTGGATGTTGCTTTCACAGACATCCTGGAGCCTAGCCAGGAGATGGGAGGCTCTTCACCCAGCTCCAAGGCCTAGAGATGAAACAAGCCATCTTTAAATTACTGATGCCTGGTTCTGTGGGTAGAGTCAGGAGGGCCCTGCTTTGGGGAATATGTAGATACCTTGTATTGTTTAGCTCCAGGGGAGCTCTGCTCCTAGTGCTGTGTTTCTGTATAATGATTGCTGAGGCTTGTTCTCCACCCAACATGTGACCTTTGTCTTAGCTTGTAATAGCTTTGTTCTGAGCAGCAGGTTTTTGTAATTGGCCAGCCTGCAGTCCGCTAGCATCCAAATAAAGACTCCAAAATTCTTTCAAGATGTGGCTTCTCTGTTTTCTCATGACTCATTTTATATCTGATTCAAGGTATATTTTACCACACAACACTTATGAATTGTCATTCTTTCTGATGGAAGCATAGAATTCCATTGTGTATAGATATACCACATTTTCTTGATCCATTCATCCATCCACTGAGGGGCATTTGGGTTGATTATCCATATCTTAGCTATGGTAAACAATGGTGTAATGAACATGGTTGTGCTGGTGGCTAATTGCCGGGTTGTGGTTATTTGAGTAAATGCCCAGGAGTGGGACTGTTGGATCATAGGGAAGATCTATGTTTAGTCTTTTGAGGAACCTCCACACACCTTTCCAGAGTGGTTGAACAAGTTTTCATTCCCACTAACAGTGTAGTAGTGTTCCCCTTTGGCTACATCCCTGCCAGCATCTGTTTTTGTTAGTTTTCTTGATAATGGTCATCTAGATGGGGTGAGGTGGAATCTCAATTTAATTCAAGAGTAGATGCCCTTACCCAAGTGTGTGTTGTGATCTGTCCCAGGTATATGACATTCCTGGGCCCATCTGGCTATCTTAGTAGACCATGCTCACCCCTTTGCACATGGACATTAATTAAGCATATTGTGGGTGACGGTGGGTTGGATGCCTGAGCACATCCCAATGAAGTGGGTATTTTATTTACTTATGACTGCCTATTCCTTCCCTTCTTGCTTAACTTATCCATGTATCTCCTTCCTTCCGTCCTTCCTTCCTTCCTTCCTTCCTTCCTTTCTTCCTTCCTTCCTTCGTTTCTTTTTTGTCAGTCATGAAGCTTGAACTCAGGGGCATAGTGATGTCCCTGGTCCCTCAACTTTGCTTTTTGTTTTTTGGGTTTTTTTCCCTCGAGGCTAGTGCTCCTCTACCACTTTGAGCCACAGCTTTTCATTCAACTTGGAGTCACATTCTATTTTTTGTGTGTGCTACTCCTGGGTCAGTCTTTAACTCAGGGCTTGGGCACTGCCATCCCTGAATTGGTTTTGTTTTGCTCAAGGCTATCAATCTATCACTTAAGCTACAGCTACATTCCTCTTTTTTGGTGGTTAATTGGAGATACTTATCTCACAGACTTTTCTGCCCAGGCTGGATTTGAACCATGATCCTCAGATCTCAGCTTCCTGAGTAGCTAGGATTATAGGCATGAGCTACCAGCACCTGGCTTTTGCTTCTACCCTTTTATCATCACTTCAGACTTCTGACAGGCCAACTAACACTGAGAACTCTGCTATGTCCAAATACACTCATATTTGAGCTTCACTACCCTAGAAAAGAATTTCAATCTTTCATGTGTCTTGTGTCTTTGCTCTTTCTACTGAATTACTCAATCTTTCCCTATTTGAAACCTCATGAAAGAATCTGTCTCATGCACTCAGCCTCCACAACAGAAAAATTCATCAAGCCTTGCAACACGCACTGTTCCTTTGCTTCCTCCTCCTCCCTGTTGAGCACTTCTTTCCTAAATAGATTGCCTTCTCATCTTTGCTTTTCTGCCTTTTCTCCATCTGGCATTTGCCATCCACGCACCTGGTCCTCTGTAAGTGCTCTGATACATGTAAGATTATATTTTTCTGACCCAGAAATAATTTATTATTATAAAATTCAGTTACCCTAAACAACTTAAAAAAACTATGTATGTGTTTATATGTATGTGTGTGTATGTGTGTGTGTGTGTGCGCGCACATGTGCATTGCACCCTGGGCCCCATGTATACTAAGTGTGTGCTCTATCACTCAGCCACACCCCTTTCTTAGTAAAGCAGTCCAAAATCCAGTTTTGGTTTGGTGGCTAAAAAATATATTTTAGTTACATGAGCCACATTCCACAAATGTTATTCCTCTGACCTAACAGAATGCCTCAATCCAATTACGGTATTCATTTCTCCTTAGGAATAGCCATAAGGACTGGCTACCTGATAAGAAATACACATCAATAGGGTCAGATTGCCTCAAGGTGCACCTCTAATCATGCCATGCTGACTTCTGTGGTTCTACAGAGGGCTTGTACAGATGGCCATGATAAGATCTGTATCCTTCACATTTCTACTCAAAGCAAAGCTTCTTTGAGCTGTTGCTCAGCTTACTCTAAAGAAATTTTGTTCTTAATATTCTGAAGTTAAAAGGGGGCAAATTGGATATCTCTTTTTTATAGTATTGATTTACTTAGTAGGCAGACTAGGGCGCAACCTAGGCAACCTAGGGCGCAAAATGGCTTTTTGGGGGTCTATTGTGGGGCTTGAACTCAGGGCCTGAATGCCATCCCTGAGCTCTTCAGCCCAAGGCTTGTGCTCTAATACTTTAAACCACAGCTCCACTTCCAGTTTTCTGGTGATTAATTGGAGATAAGAATCTCACAGGCTTTCCTGGGCCAGTGTCAAACCACTAGCCTCAAATCTCAGCCTCCTGAGTAGTTAAAATTACAGGCATGAGGGCTGGGAATATGGCCTAGTGGCAAGAGTGCTTGCCTCCTACACATGAAGCTCTCGGTTCGATTCCCCAGCACCACATATATGGAAAACCGCCAGAAGGGGCGCTGTGGCTCAGGTGGCAGAGTGCTAGCCTTGAGCGGGAAGAAGCCAGGGACAGTGCTCAGGCCCTGAGTCCAAGGCCCAGGACTGGCAAAAAAAAAAAAAAAAAAAAAAAATTACAGGCATGAGCCACCAGCATCTCATGGGCACAAAACTGTGACAGCCATAATGGGAAAAAGCAAGTATATCCAGTAGTAGAATATTCAAAAAAACTGTTATATAGTACAAATAACTTTGTGGATACTCTTCTGTGAACCACAGTATAAAGTATTAGCTTTAAATTATATATAAAGTGGAGGTACTATAATCTTTTATGGTTTAGTGCTTCTAAATGACTCAGTCCAGCTTTGTAACTCAGCCATTTACAGGTGAAAAATGAATATGGAAATCTGAGAACACTCATGATATGTTTCTACCTCCTGCATCTTACATTTAAGGCAAAGTACAGTGTCACAAGGAGAGCATTAAACTCCTTTTTTCCATCTTGTCACATGTTAACTTGTGGTAATCAGCTCACTTCATGGTCAACTGAAAAGGAAATAATTTCCACAATTTTCAAGGCCAACTGACTCAGAAATGTCAAGTATTTCCTACTTGCCTTTAATTGTAGAAAACTTTTTAAAAGGTTTTGAAAATGTTGGAAGTAAAAAAAAGACAGGTTGGGCAATGCAATGGCATTTTAACATAGGGCACATCTTATTTGAAACTTTATATATCACCTTATTTTTAGATTTCCACTCTGATACGGAAGTTTGCATGTTGAACTGAATGCTAAACAGATCTCCTTTTTTTCCCATGCCATTTTTACCTGATACTTTAAGCTGCCGTTTATCAGCCTCCCATGCTCTACACACTTTAAAGCATCTCCACATTGGAAGAATATGTTTCCCCAAGTGGGATCTGAATTTATATATTCTAGTTTGGAAGACTGAAATTCTTTTATTAAAATAAATACTTGTTGAGTGTATATGATGTGTAAATAGTTTCAGGCACTGATGCGAAAGTAAAGAACTGATATTCCTAACCACATGGATGTTATATTTTATTATGCTTTCCATTCCATTATACTATATTTCTTAGTTCGTGTGTGTGTGTGTGTGTGTGTGTGTGTGTGTGTGTGTGTGTGTGTGTGTGCTGTTCCTAGGATTTGAACTCAGGACCTGGGTGTTGTCCCTGAGTATTTTTGCTCAAATCTACTTCTCTACCACTTGAGCCACAGTTCTACTTCTGGAATTTTTGATAGTTAACTGGGGATAAGAACCTCACAGACTTTCCTGGTAGGCTGACTTGAAACCAGGATTCTCAGGTATCAGAGTAGCTAGGATTACAGGTGTGAACCACTGGCACCTGCTTCCACATTTTATTCTCTTTTTTTCTGACAGGAAATATGTGTTTTCTGACTATGTATACAGGTATGAAAAGTATTTGTTGAACTACATTTTTGGCTAACTCAGATTTAGCTTTCTAAACCTTAGCTGCATTGATTTCTAACACTGAGGACAGACCCTAATGGAACTTGACTCTGATTCCAAGTCTCTCGGCAGCTCAATGTAGTATCAAAACTGATAGTACCAATAATTCTAATAGAAGTTTAAGCAATGCAATCTCCTTAACAGATCTTCGGACTAATGGATTTTCTTTTCTCTTTGATGTGATCATTGTGTTTGAATGAATAAATACATTCAAGGAATGAATATTTTTCTAGTTAAGTAATAATGGACCTTTATATAAAAGAAAAGTATATTTAGGCATATAAAATTACAGTACAAATTACAGTTCAAACATGTTAAGGCAGAAAACACAGGGCATGATTCAGAAAGGGTGTGTTTGATCAGCAAAGACTATGAGTTGCCAGGAAGGCGTAATTAATATAAGATAATATAGAAAACATTTACTTATGTAAGTTTACAAAGGAGCAAATGATATTGCCATTGACAGTATACAGCTAAACTGTTCATTTACAATGATAAAGATGCAATGCTTGCTTCATGGCTGTAGATAGCTTCCAGAAATTTCAAACTCAGCTTATCACACCTAGTCAATTAACAGTATAAAGAGGTCCTACTGAGTAAGTGACAAAAATGTCTTCAGGCCTGGCACTGGTGGGTCACACCTATAATCCTAGCTACTCAGGGGACTAAAATCTGATGACTGGTTCAAAGCCAGCCCAGGCAGGAAACTCTCCATGAGATTCTTATCTCCAGTTAACCACCAGAAAAGAAAAACAAAACAGAAGTGGCACTGTGGCTCAGTGGCAAAGCACTAGCTTTTTTTTTTTTTTTTTTTTGCCAGTCCTGGGCCTTGGACTCAGGGCCTGAGCACTGTCCCTGGCTTCCTTTTGCTCAAGGCTAGCACTTTGCCACTTGTGCCACAGCACCACTTCTGGCCGTTTTCTGTATATGTGGTGCTGGGGAATCGAACCCAGGGCCTCATGTATACGAGGCAAGCTCTCTTGCCACTAGGCCATATCCCCAGCCCGTAAAGCACTAGCTCTGAACAAAAGAGTTCAAGGAGAGTACCCAGGTCCTGAGTTTAAGCTCTATGACTGACCAAAAAAAAGCCTCTTCAGATTCAGACACATGCTTCTGTGGTACCAGAGGAAAGATGGCATGTTGGGAAATCAGTCTGTTTAAGTAGACCAATAATCACTGTGGGTTTTATTTTCCAGAGGAGAGACTGTTATTTTTAGAATTCTGAACAAAGATATTTAAATCTTTTTCCATTCTTATGAAAACAATTGTGCTTCTCTCTGTGTGTGTGTGTGTTTGTGTGTGTGTGTGTGTGCACGCAGCACACTAAACCTGGGGCTAGTACTATACCACTTGAGCCATAGTTCCACTTCTAGCTTTTCTGTGGTTAATTGTTGATAAAAGTATCATCGACTTTCCTGCTTGGGCTGGCTTTGAACTGCAATCTTCAGATCTCTGCCTTCTGAATAGCTAGGATTACAGGTGTGAGACATCAGCACCTTGTAAAGGTGCTTCTTTAGACTGAGACCTGCAGTAGGTATGATACCAACCCTCTGTCCTGTTACTAAAGAGAAACAGCAAGCTTAAATCGTAGTATGGAGGATGATGTTGAGATGTGATTTAAAATTGTGCAGTGGCTAAGGTCACATGGGGGTTTTACTTGTTGAGAAGTCTCTTCAATATTGATTTTCACATGTTCAACTATTTGAGATCTTTTTAAGTTTAGTGCAGTCTGGAAGCAAACTTTGTACAAAAGCCGATTCCATTTGCATATCTGTTTTAAGTTAAATGTTTTTTTCTTTTCTTTTTTTCATTTTGTGCTGGTCCTGAAGCTTGGACTCAGGAGCTTGGTCCTGTTTCCAAGCTGCTTTTGCACAACACTAGTGCTTTATCACTTGAGTCACTGCCACTTCCAGCTTTTTCTGAATAGTTTGTTGGAGATTAAGAGTCTCACAAGCTTTCTTGTGGGCTGGGCTGCATTTGAACTGCAATCTTCAGAACGTAGCCTCCAGAGTAGCTAGAATCACAGCCATGAGCCACCAATGCCCAGCTCAATTTAGTTCTTCATTCAGTCAATAGTAGTTGAGTACCTGCAAGCCTTTCAAACCTCTGGGATAAGGTGTTAGTAAAGCCAAGTCACTACCCCTATGGAGGTTGCAGTCTTGTGAGAGGCAGAAGAATTGATCAATAGGCATGTGTTGTATCATAGGATGAGAATTATTCATAGGAAAATTAAAGCAGGTTAAGAGGAAATGAATTTTATGTCATACAAAGTATTCAGGGGCAGCCATTCTTAGCTGGTAAAGTTTGAATAGAGAGATGAATGAAATGACAGAGTGAAGAATGTGGAGGTGCCAGGGGAAAAGCTTTCTGTTTAAGGGTGTAGCCTTGGGGATCTTGGATGAGAATCAAGTTGGCATGCTCCACAAATGACAAGAAGAATATTGATGGAGCAGTAAACACAAAGCAGTTAAGATATGAGTTCAGAGAGGTAGACAGAAGTAAAAATGTTGAGCCATGTTGCCTCATGATTAAAATTTAGACGGGAGTCATAAAATGATTAGAATCCATTGGAAAGATAGAACATGATCTTATCTGTAGTTTTTCAAACCTTCTACTTTCTCTTGCAAATGTGATCTAAAACTGTCCCTTATTCCCAATGATGAGTTGGCAGAGCCTCCTAGAAATATTTCTAAAGCTTCTACCCTGGGAAGTTCAGTAGTAGTAGTAGTAGTAGTATAGTTGTCTTCCTTCAAAACTTTAGTTTTCACTTGGGCTCTGGTGGCTCATGCCTGTAATCCTAGCTATTTAGGAGGCTGAGATCTGAGGATCGAGATTCAAAGCCAGCCCAAGCAAGAAAGTCCATGAGGCTCTTATGTCCGCTAAACTACAGAAAAGAGCCAGAAGTGGAGCTGTGGCTTAAGTGGTAGAGTGCTAGCCTTGAGCATAAAAGCTCAGGGGCAGTGCCTAGGCCCCAAGTTCAAGCCCCAGAATTGGTAAAAAGTAAATAAGTAATTTTGTTTTTATTCTCCTACTCCTTTGGACGTAGTCTAAGACATCTTTTTTTTATTACTTTTTTTAAAGTTTTTATTATAAAACTGATGTACAGAGAGGTTACAGTTTCATACGTTAGGCATTGGATACATTTCTTGTTACCTTGTCCCTCATACCCCCCTCCACCCTCCCCTTACCCTTTTCCCCCTGAGGTGTTCAGTTCACTTACACCAAACAGTTTTGCAAGTATTGCTTTTGTAGTTGTTTCTCTTTTTTTACCCTGTGTCTCTCAATTTAGTATTTCCTTTCAATTTCCTAGTTCTAATACCAGTATACACGGTTTCCAATATACTCAGATAAGATTACAGAGATAGTGTAGATACAATCACAAGAAGGTGATACAAGAACATCATCAATAGTAGAAGCTACAGATACACATGGGATGTTGAAAGTAGTTACAACTGTGATATAACAATCATTTCCATAAAATGGAGTTCATTTCACTTAGCATCATCTTATGTGATCATAAGGGTATAGCTATTGGGCTCTTGTGATCCTCTGCTGTGACTTGCCTAAACCTGTGCTAATTATTCCCAATAAGGGAGACCATAGAGTCCATGTTTCTTTGGGTCTGGCTCACTTCACTTAGTATAATTTTTTCCAAGTCCTTCCATTTCCTTACAAATGGGGCAATGTCATTCTTTCTGATAGAGGCATAAAATTCCATTGTGTATATGTACCACATTTTCCTGATCCATTCGTCTACTGAGGGGCATCTGGGTTGGTTCCAGATTCTAGCTATGACAAATTGCGCTGCAATGAACATTGCTGTGCTGATGGCTTTACTGTGATTTTGTTTGTGGTTTTTCGGATAGATACCCAAAAGTGGGGTTGCTGGGTCATAGGGGAGTTCTATATTTAGCCTTCTGAGGAGTCTCCATACCACTTTCCAGAGTGGCTGAACCAGTTTACATTCCCACCAACAATGAAGTAGGGTTCCCTTTTGGCCACATCCCCTCCAACAAGTGTTATTGTTAGTTTTCTTGATATATGACATTCTTACTGGGGTGAGATGGAATCTCAATGTTGTTTTGATTTGCATTTCCTTTATGGCCAGTGATGTAGAGCACTTTTTCATATGTCTCTTGCCCACAGACTGGGAGAAGATCTTTACCGGCCATTCAACGGACAAAGGCCTCATATCTAAAATATATGCAGAACTAAAAAAATTACCTTCTTCCAAAACAAAACCACAAACAACCAATAGCCTGCTCATCAAGTGGGCTAAAGACTTACAAAGAGACTTCTCTGATGAGGAAATTAGAATGGCCAAGTCTAAGACATCTTTACGAATATTGGTGCTGGTTCTGGGGCTTGAATTTAGAGCCTAGGTGTTACCCCTGAGCTATTTTCTTTTGTCAGTCATGGGACTTGAACTCAGGGCTTGGGTGCTTGTCCCTGAGTTCTTTTGCTCAAGGCTAGTGCTCTACCACTTGAGCCACAGCCCCACTTCCCATTTTCTGGTGGTTAATTGGAGATGAGTCTCACAGACTTTCCTGCCCCAGGTTGGCTTTGAACTACGATCCTCAGATCTCAGCTTCCTGAGAACCTAGGTTATAGGCATGAACCAGCAGTGCCCAGTTTTTTAAAAATTGCATCTTTAAGTAGCTGTATGTATAAAGGAATTGTCATTCAACAGCACAATGAGTACCAATGCATCTTGGCTTTATGTCACCCTTTCATTATTGTCCCCCATACATAACTTTGTAGAATATACATCATATTTATTTTATTTTTTCAAATTTTTATTATCAAACTGATGTACAGAGAGGTTACAGTTTCATACATTAGGCATTGGATACATTACTTGTACTGTTTGTTACCTCGTATACATCATATTTAAAGACTGGATTTTTCCTGCTTCTTCACTTCATTTGTCTACCCTTTTCCCTTTGATCTTACTCTCCACTTTTGAGTCTGATAATGACACATACATATCTGTAACCCTATATCTCCCTGTTCCTAAAATGGTACATGAGATAGATGTGTTATAGTATCTTTGCTAACTTGGTGGTATTTTTCCTTATTTGGGCTCTTCAAAAGAATCACTGACCCGGTTATGGGGCTCCTGGTACTGTTAGACTTGCTCTATTGCCTTGCTCTGATATGTTAGTTTCAAAGCATATTTGCAAATAATCCAGAGGTCCATATTGTAAAAGCCTCCTTTTGTCTTCCTTCCACAGGCAAGCTTTAATTGTGGTAGAATTAGGAGACTAAAAGTTCTCAAGTCATTTCATCCTTTTAGGAATAGCTGCATTCTTTTTTTTCTCTCAGGCAAAAACAGACCAGTGAAGTTCGTTAGCAACTAGATGGCAGGACCAGGTTGACCTGTGAAGTATATGAAATTATGTCATTGTATGTTGCTTTGTTGCTAAAGATACTAACTCACCACTTGGAATTTTACCTCCTTCACTGTACATACACTGAGCTTCACTGACCTTTATTTACATCCCCTTTTAAAAAAATGCTTCTCCTCTCTGTCACTTTTATTTATATATCTATTTTAAACTTTGCAATTTATTGGGAAAATTATGGAGTATGTTTTATTTCTGTTGTTGTAGGCATAATAAAACGAAATAACCAAGACTAACATTGGCTTGAACTTTAGCTTGGATCGAGTCCTTGAAGAACAAAGGAAACAGACTAATCTTTTGGACTCTTTTTCTCTAGTTACTTCTATCAAAGACCCTTTGACACAAGTAAGTTATAGCCAGTGAATTACTTGTAGCTTACATTCAGCTTGAAGGCTTTGCATTGCTCTGAATGCAGATTTCCCCCCAAGTTTCCTATGTATTTTTCCATTATGTTTCTTCTTTCAGATTCCTTATCTTTTCAAGCACATTATTTGGATGAGCAATGGGCTGACTCTGACTAGCTGTCAATTGCAATTTGGGAGGAAGGTTTGTGAAAGGCAACAGTACCACAGCTCATCACTCACTGTTGTAAGAGATATCATTGCTATGGCTCTCAAAAGTTTCAAAAGTTTCCAAGGAATGTTGAACAGTTAATGTGTTTAAGTCATATTATTTTAGAGAAAAATCTCCCCGAGATTGGTAGACCTCCCCTAAAGCTGACTTCAGCTAAACTTGGGTTTGTTTAAGTAAGATAAGGAAGTAAAGGGCCCTAACTACAGATTAGCTTCCACATGCTTTTGTTACAAGGCAAAATTTACAGTCACTCCATATTCACGATTTGCCAAAGTTTCCATTACTGGGTGCCATGTGGCTGACTTCTATTATTTTGAAAATAAAGTATACCCCAGTGAAGGATCTCTTTCTTTCTCTTTGTCTCTCTCCCTTCCTCTGTGTTCAAGACTTTTCTTCTAGGCGATCTGTAGATGGCACTAACATAGTCATCTCTTAAAATGATAATATCTCATGGGCAGGTTACATGGCTTGCCTCTAATTTTAGGTTGAAAGTGATGGTTAGACTTTACAACAAGGATTGACACACCTTTACTATAAGGTTCAGAGAGCACTTATTTTAGTCATGCATCATACAGTCTCTGTCCCAACCATTCTATTTTGCTGCTGCAAATTGCTGAATGATACAAATATATGGATATATAGTTGCTGTTGCTGCTGTTGCTGCTGCTGTTGCTGCTGCTGGTAGTGGTGGTGATTATAGGGTTTGAACACAGGGCCTGGGCACTGTCCCTGAGTTTTTTGCTCAAGGCTAGCACTCTATCACTGATCCACAGCTTCACTTATGGCTTTTATATGGTTAATTGTAGGTGAATCTCACAGCATTTCCTGCCTATGCCAAACCCCAAACCTTTATTTACAAAATGCATAGTGGGCCAATTTGGATTATGTACCGTTGTTTACTGAACTCTGATTTGCAATAGTTTAGAATCAATTCTACACAGAATAGTTTCAACATAGCTGAAACACATCATGAAATAATTGGACAACTGAGAGAATACCTTGACATTGGGTGGCTACCTTATAATTTTACCATTGAGTGTAGTGTCTTTATTCTGCTAAGAGTCGCTGCATTTAATATCTTTAGACTTGAGCTGATATTTTTCTCTGGCTAGGAGGACCAAATTTTCAGATATGATTTTTTAATTAGTCTTGGCTCCATAGCTCGCTTAGATATAGCAAGACTTGGCAGTTTATAACATTAGAATTTTTACATGTTTCATGCATTTCAGCATTCACAAAGCACACAGTTTTGTTGGAAAGTCTTCATAGAACCATTTGAAGTACAATAAGCAGAATTTATTTCACTATTTCACATTCTAGTTTCTAATTTCGCCTTTGACACCTGTACTTCTATGTTATTTTGTTCTGTTCATAGGTTTTGGTCCTCACCAGTACATGTACTAGTTTATTACTGTGTATGAGAAAAGCCACATTTAACTATTCTCCTTTTCTCTTGAGGGGAGGCCTAGAGGGGCAATGTTCTTCCATGAGCATTTTTACATATTTTGTTTTCTTTCTTTCTTCTTCTTCTTCTTTTTTTTTTTTTTTGTTCTTTGGTTGGTCATGGGGTCTGAGCGCTGTCCCTGAGCTCTTCTAGCTAGCTCAAGGCTACTGCTCTACTACTTTGAGCCACAGCACCACCTCTGGTTTTCTGGTGCTTAATTAGAGATGAGTCTCATGGCCCTTCCTGCCTGGACTGGCTTTGAACTATGATCCTCAGATCTCAGCCTCCCGAGTAGCTAAGATTACAGGCTTGAGCCACCAGCACTTGGCCATGCTTTCTTGTGTAATATAATTTAATTATTTTTACAGATGAATCCTAGAGAAGATAAAGTTACTTGCCCAAGGTCACTCCACCACTTGAGTGCTGGCAAACATTAAAAGCAGACCTGTTTGCCTTCAAAAGCTATTATACCAGTGTCCGCAGGAAGACAGCTACTTGATTGAGCTCTTGGCAGACTTTATCTTAACAAAAAAACACCTAAGCTCTTTTCAAGTAAATCACAGGAGAACCAAGTAACTGAGCTACCCAGTATTTGATTCTTCTCCTCTTGTATTTTGGAAGGACATATTCTCAAAAGGAGACGTGAGGGATACTTTCGTTTAACAACCATACTTCTATAACTAGGATATTTCCAAATAAGGGTGACTTCCAAAAAAATTATTTGCCTTTTTGGCAGTCTCCACACATTCTTTCTGAATGCAACTACATTTCCCATCTTCCTTATTCAGCAAAGAATCAGATACTAATAAAATTTTTTGAAGGCTTGTCTTGGTGATATTCTTTTCAGATTTGAAATAACCAGACTTCCTGGCATCATAACTTCAAATTGTGATAGAACTGATAAGTTTAACCTTCTAAAGTTAAGTTGTGTTGGAGGATAGTTTTATATAACCTTAGTTGTGGGTCTGGTTTGGGGGAAGAAGCTAATGTCAAAATCATAAGATACAGCTATTTAAGTATGTGTGGTTTCATAGTGTGGGATAAATTTCCTTCTGTCATGATAAGTTTGTTTCTTAATTTTTGGCCAGAGCAGAAAATATAATAAATCATTGTATGATTAAAAAAAAGCAAGGATGGGAGAGCTTGCCCTTCAAATTTTTATAGTACATAGGACTTTCAGATCCCAATCAGTAGTGTGTAAAAATATAGCTATTTGCTATAACATTCATATTTTAGAATTTGAGTTCAAACTGTGGGGCTCAGTGAGGGGGGACTTGTGGAGAAACAAACCAGCCTAAGAGTTTAGGGTCTCCTTAATGTTGGCAATGCCCTGTGTTTGTAACCTTACATAGTGAGGAAGTATGGGAGCATTGGGTGTGAAGTACAGATGAAGATATAGGCATATATTGTTCATTGCACATCCAAATGTTGGTATGTCCATTATCCTGGCATGCATAGTCCCTTCAGGCCAGGGGTCCTTGGGCTGCTCTCCTACCCCTGTTGGGGCTCAGAGAACGTTACCAGCTCTGTATTGCATACAGTCTTGCCTGCCAAGAAGCATCTCATAGCCATTACTTTCTGAGGGCTTGATTCTGTCTTTCTTGAACTGGTGTGTGTCAAGTAAAGCTCCTTGAGCCTTTTCAATAGTTACTTTAGTTCCACTTTCCTCACTCAGCTTGGAAGAACCCATTTCCAGTCTGAGAAAAAAACCTTTGTCTCTTTCTTCATTTTAAGGTCTTCTGGCCGGATGTGGTGGTGCATACTTATAATTCTAGCACTCACATTCTGAGACAGGGGATTGCAGCTTCTCAGCATCAAGCTGGGCAGAACAGTAAGACCCTGTCTCAAGAGTCGAAATAAAAATAGGATAAAAATAATAAAGGTCTTCAGTTCCTGTGTGGATTTTTTCCCTCTGGGCTTTATTTATTCTCTTGAACGATTGTAATTGCAAAATTATTTACTTTTATTTTTTGTTAAACTGAGTTACCCGCTTTTTTCCTCCCCAAATGAGAACATGGCAAGCTATCTGCTTACATGGGGTATGGTGATGATGGTGTGATGGTGGTGGGGGATATACTGAAGAAAACAAGTGAATACCTCAAAATGTTATCCTTACACCCTATCCAATAGACATTAGTACTAAATAAGGTTTGACATGGAGTACAGAAATAACGGATACAGTGAATTTTACACAAAAATCAATAGAACCCTATGGAAACCAAATCCTTAAAGCTTGAATGTGAAGGCTTTAGCCCTGGACACACAGGGCTGAAGAGAATGCTTTTCATGTTTGCTTTTCAACTCGTTTTTCTCTGTATAGAAATTGCCTTTGCTTGTCAAACTCCACAGTGGACTCTCTTGTGCCTGTTCTCAAGTTTTAGGTCCCATTGTTTCCTCCTGCCAGGTCTGCATTTCCAGGGAGTCACCAGTTCTGCACTAGCTATTTGCTTGAGGTCTTTGGTTTAACCAAGGACCAGCTTAAAGCAATCAGGGGCTGGGGGTGGAGCCTAGGCAGAGGGTGGAGCCTAGCAAATGGAGCACCTGCCTAGCATGTCAGGCATGTCTTGATTCCACAGCCAGCACCACCACGGCTGGAGGTGAAGGTGACTAGCATCCACAGAATCAATCACTTTTCAATTGCTCTGAACTTCCCTCACACTGACTGTAGAGCTATTGGACTACAACAAAGTAAATAGTCTTCAGATCAAAGACCCCCAATATGGCCAACCAGTTGTGTATTGGAAAGAAATGTGGCTCAGGTTGGGGCACCCATTGCCAATTTGTAATCCAGGTATTCAGGCTGAGATCTGAGGATTGAGAGTCAAAGCCAACCCAGGTGGAAAAGTCTGTAAGATCCTTATCTCCAATTAAACACACACACACACACACACACACACACACACACACACACACACACACACAGAAGTGGAGCTGTGGCTCAAGTGGTAGAGCACAGCACTATTCTTGAACAAAATTGCTCAGGGACAGCGCTCAGGCCTTGAGTTCAAACCCCAGGACACACAGACACACACACACACACATACACACACACACACACAGAGGCATGCACACACACAGAAATGTGGCTCAGAAACAGTGTTGAGGAAGTTAAAGGGTATGTCTAAGTTCACTAGTTAAGTGCTAGTCTGTGAGTTCAAATCCCAGTACTACCAAAAAAGAACAAAAAAACAAAAAAGAACAAAAGCAGCCAAACTTTTATTCTCTTGCCCAGATGAAAAGACTGTCCACATAACAAAACATTACCAATGTTTATACACTTGCGGTAGATTTCCAGGTGCTTTTAATTTTGTGTAAAGTTTTCTGTATTCTCCAAATTTTCTGTAGTGAAATGTACCACTGTCATCATCACAGAAGTAACAATTTTTAAACAAATATCTACATTTTTCCCCTTCAGTGGGTATAACACTCGATTCCATAACATGGAGTTCATTTCACTTATATGCAGTTCATTTCTTATGTGTTCATACGGGCATAGCTATTGAGCTCTTGTGATCTTCTGCTGTGACTAGTCTAAACTTGTGCTAATTATTCCCTATGGGAGGAACCATAGAGTCCATGTTTCTTTGGGTCTGGCTCACTTCACTTAGTATAATTTTTTCCAAGTCCTTTCATTTCCTTATGAGTGGGGCAATATCATTCTTTCTGATAGAGGCACAGAATTGTGTATATGTACCACATTTTCCTGATCCATTCATCTACTGAGGGGCATCTGGGTTGGTTCCATATTTTAGCAATGACAAATTGTGCTGCAATGAACATAGTTGTGCTGATGGCTTTAGTGTGTTCTTGTTTGTAATCTTTTTGGTAGATGCCCAAAAGCGGGGCTGCTGGGTCATGGGGGAGCTCTATGTTTAGGCTTCTGAGGAACCTCCTATACTGCTTTCCAGAGTGATTGAACAAGTTTACACTCCCACCAACAGTGTAGTAGGGTTCCCTTTTGGCCACATCCCCTCCAGCATCTGTTATTATTAGTTTTCCTGATAATGATCATTCTTACTAGGGTGAGGTGGAATCTCAATGTTGTTTTGATTTGCATTTCTTTTATGGCCAGTGACATAGAGCACTTCTTCATCTGTCTCTTGGCCATTCTCAGTTCCTCATCAGAGAAGTCTCTTTTTTGTCTAGCCCATCTATTGAGGGGGAAGTTTGTTCTTGCTCAAGGATAGCACTATACCACTTTGAGCCACAGCTCCACTTATGGTTTTCTGGTGTTTACTTGGAGATAATATCACCAACACTTTTCTGCCTGGTCTGGTTTTACTCTTCATTCCTCAGATCTCAGCTTCCTGAGTAGCTAGGATTACATGTGTGAGCCACTGGAGTCCAGCTAATTTTATATTTTAATCAATTAATTAACTAATTAAATTTGGCAGTACTGGGGTTTGAACTAAGGGCCTTGGGGTTTCTAGGCTGGTGTTTACCCCTTCAGCAATACCTCCAATCCAGCTTTATGCTGGACTGAAGGTATGTCTTGAACTTTTCTGCTTATGTTGTTTTCATATTGTGATTCTCCTTTGTCAGCCTTCTGAGTAGCTAGGATTGCAGGTGTGAGTCCCTGGAAGGAAGTTAATTTTATACAATGTTCTTATTATCTTGTTTTTCTTCTTCCTCCCTGTCTTCCTTGTCATTTTCCTCCTTTTCCTTCTTTGTCTAGGATGGAACCCAGGGCCTTGTGAATGGTAGACCAGTACTCTACTCTGAGTTATACCCCCCCACCCTAGTCCTTTTTAAATTTTGTTGGGAGACTAAGTCTTACTATACAGCACAGTCTGACCTTGAATATAGAACTCTCCACCCTCAGCTTCCCAAGTAGCTGGGATTACAGGCATGCACCATCATGCCATCTGAAAGCTTTGCCTTTTGAGCTGTCTCAAAAGATAAGACAGTGGAAATCTTGTGTGGCCCCACAGGAAATGAATCTGTCATATCAGCGTCCCTCTGTGAACTGATACTTAACCTAGACAAAGGCTGCTTGACCTTGTCAAACCTCAGTCCTTGGCTTCTACCTGGGCCCTGTCACTCTATGACCTCTGTCAGCTAAGAGGACTCTGTAGTAAACTTTGTAAGGACAAATACTTACTTAGAAAGAGAATATTTTAAGTCTTGATTGAAATAAAAGTTAATGTATAAAGTTAATAAACTAAAATGGCATATTTTGGTAAAATATGTTTTTTTTGCCCGTCCTGGGACTTGAATTCAGGGCCTGAGCACTGTCCCTGGCTTCTTTTTCCTCAAGGCTAGCACTCTGCCACTTGAGCCACAGTGCCACTTCTGGGTTTTTCTATGTATGTGGTGCTGAGGAACCAAACCCAGGGCTTCATGAATGCTAGGCAAGCACTCTACCACTAGGCCATATTCCCAGCTCCTCTTCTTACCTTTCTTAAAAAGTGTATTTATGTATAACTTTTCACCCATTGAAAACCATTTATCTCCCCTTTGTATTTTGTAAGAGTGGTTCTATGGATATGATTGTGGAGTTTACACGCAAATGTAATTAAAGACCAATGGAGGGAAACATTAGGGACACATTAGAGAAAGCCTTTCCATTGGGAGCTGGTGTACTGGGGTTGCTGAACTAAGCTGGGCATTCTTCTCCTATGTTCTTGTGTAGACTGGCTTCAAATTTTTTTTATTGTAAAGGTGATATACAGATGGGTTATGGCTACGTAAGTCAGGTATAAAGTACATCTCTTTTTGAACAGTGTCACCCCTCCCTTTTTCTCCCAATTTTTTCCCTCTTGACTGCCTTCTCCCCTAAACTGACTTTTGAGTGAGCTTTCCTTTCTTGTTCCATGTTACTTCAGTCATCTTTGAATAATCATTATTGTCAGAGGTTTGGACAAGGGGGAAACTCTTATGTTAGCTGCAACATTAGTTCCAGTTATGTGATTGCAAATAGAATTTTCATTGTCCTCTTCTCTGAGGACATATGTATTGAAAAGAGAATTGAATCAAGGTAATTGATCTTAGCTATCTGAAATACAGTTGCTAATACAGTGTGATTTGCTGGACTGGTTACAACATAGAATTTTGATTTATTCCCCAGACACCCCCCCTTTTGCTATTTTGTTAATTTCTCCATTCAGGTCTATTTTTCGTTTGTTTGCTTATAAGAAAAACATATTTCCAGGCCCTAAAATCCTAGCTACTGAGGAGACTGAGATCTGAGGATCATGGTTCGAAGCCAGCCCATCAGAAAAGTCTATGTGACTCTTATCTCCAATTTACCACCAGAAAACCAGAAGTGGGACTGTGGCTCAAAGTGGTAGAGCACTAGCCTTGAGCTGAAGAGCTCAGGGACAACAACCAGGCCCTGAGTTAAAGCCCCCAGACTGACAAAACAAAAACAATCACAGGTTATAGCTATGTGGCACTACCTCATTAATCATTTTTTTAGTCACTTGTAATTTTTGACTATCAAAAGAGCCAAGCTTTACTGAATTAGAAGCACTCCAAATTGTTTTGCCTTTTAAGACATAAGATGGCAGGCCTACAAGTTTCCAGTCTGGTTTCTAATTCAATTCCACCAGCCAGGCAGTGATCCAGTCCATTGCTCAGCCATTGGAACCCAATAAAAAGCTAACTTCATCAGTTATATCAATCTTGTCTAAAGGTTTATAATTTGAGTAACGCTCTTTCAGCAGACCTGTTTTCCAGAGCGTGTCTGAAAAAGGAAGATGCTACAGAAAACAAAGAACTAAAAGTAGAGAAAGAGGGGGGAGGGTGGGGCAGAATCTTTAGATGTCTTTACCACATTTCTCCCAGTCCTGTTTTTAGCATTTGACTCTACAATCTGTTCATGTGTAGATAAATTATTACTTCCCACAGGTCATCATTCTTTCCATTCATCTCAAAAACATCCATCATTGTCTCCAAAGTGTGTTTTGATTTATGTTGTGCTTTGTAAAGGATATACTGAAGGTTAGAACTGAAATATATGTCAAAGCCTAAGTACAAAAATCAGTATTTTGCTTTCTTCTTTGTCTACAACACCCTTCAGTTTCCTTATACACCCGGTTAATTCCTCCAAGCCCTTTGAGATCCAAATTAAAGTATCACCCTTTCCCCTTCTGGAACTTCTTTCTTCACTTGACCCCATAAGCAAAAAAGAATTCAATAATAAATTCTTATTTATAGTACTTCCAGTGAGCCACAAACGTGTAGTGTTTTGAAGTCCTTACAACTCTCCCTAAATCTTTACTTAATTCTCATAGCTACATGATAAGGTAGATATTATCCAAAGAGAGAACTGCAGTTTAAAAACAGTATCTTTCTAAAGACTACACAGGTAGTACTTGGTGATGGCAATGTTCATATCATCATTTTCTAAAGACTGGGACATGAACCTCCTCTGCTATGGCACATGAGTTTTGATGGCACAGAGACATGTTTACCCTTATTAATTTTTTTATTGGTATGGAGCCCTGTTATGGGTTTGAACTCAAGATCTTAAGCTTATTAGGCTGGCACAACACTAATGAGTAATGCATCAAATCCTGTTTTCCATTAGTTCTTTTTTTGGGGGGGGGGGGTTGTACAGGGTATTGCTTCCCACTGGGCATACCTCTGACCTGTGATTTGCCAGCTTTTAGGCTTCCTGTTTTCACTTGGTTCATAGGTACATACCACTGCATCCAGTTTCCCTTTGTGGAGATGTGGTCTCTTAGACTTTTCTGTGTTGGCTGGCCTGGCACCTTGATCTTTCCAATCCTAGCCTCCCATATTCCCAGCCCCAGCCCACCCCTCTTCTTAAAAATAATTTCAAGGGGCTGGGAATGTGGCTTAGCAGTAGAGTACTTTTCTAGCATGCATGAAGCCTTGGGTTCGATTCCTCCACATCATATAAACAGAAAAAGTCAGAAGTGATGCTGTGGCTCCAGTAGCGAAAGAAAGCCAGGGATAGTGCTCAGACCATGAGTCCAAGCCCCAGGACTGGCAAATAATAATAATAATAGTAATAATAATAATTTCAATAGGTTTCATTGTTCTATTTTCATACATGCAAATAAACTATGGTCCATATTCATCGTCCTTCACTCTATTTTTTAGCTCTCTTCTTCCTGCTAATGTTTACCCCTCCGTCTCCAACAATCTGTTTTACTCTAGTGTCTATTAATTGTTCCAGAGAGTTTTATTATGGTATTTCAGATATGTATATACTACATTTCACTCAGAATATCTCTAGCAGCCCAGTGCTGGTGGCTCATGCCTATAATCCTAGCTACTTAGGAGATGAGACCTGAGAATCACAGTTCAAAGCCAGCACAGGCTTTCCTAGCCCAAGAGACTCTTATCTCTAATCACTGAAAAAGCTAGGCTCAAACGGTCAAGGCTAGCTTTGAGCAAAAAGGAGCTCAGAGACAGTGTCCAGGCGCAGAGTTCAAGCCCAAGGACTGGAAAAAGGAAAAAAAGAGAAGAAAAAAAAGTATCTCTAGCACTTTCTCTTTCCCTTCCCCCAACCCCAACCCTGTCTTGACCAATGATATCTTCATACATAATTGCAATGCATTTCTTTGTTTTAAACTTGCTATTGTAAAGGTGATGTACAAAAGTGTTACAGTTTCATGAGTCATGTAATGAGTACATTTCTTTTTTAATTGTATCAGCCCTTCCTTCATTTTCTCCTCGTTTTGCTCTCCTGTCCCTCCAAGTTGTATAATTCATCTTCAACATAGTCTAATGAGTATCATTGCTGCATTTGTTCACCCTTTGTCACCATTTCTGTGCTCCCCCTTTTCCCTCCCCTAAACAGATAAACTTATATACAAGACAAAAGGTATAGAAATAAAAAATAGTGAAAAATGAGGAAACAAACGAACAAAAATAAACAAAAAGCAAAATAACAGAACACCTCTTGTTTACATTTCTTGGAGTTCATTTTGATAAACATCATTTTATATGACCATGTGCACATAGCTATGGAGCCCTTGTGATCCTCTCCTAAGAGTTTCCTCTTTTGGACTCTCTGTGTCAGTGTTTAGAGTCCTGTATAACTTACCACGTCCAAGTATAATTTTTTGTCTTTTACCATCCAGTATGTTTACTTGTAGATTTATAGGCACATTCTAATTACTACAAATGAGGGAAACCATTTCAGTATTATTCATCGTCTACCTTTATTTTTCTTCTCCTATTTCTCTGATACCCATAAAAATTGTTATAGCTAGAATCATACATGCACACACACAGACACACACACATACACACACATCTCCTAAATCTAAGTGTACCTCCAACCTATGAGCAATGAGATAAGGTTTTGCTATGTAACCCAGGTTGGCTTTTAACTAAAGATTCTACTGACTGCTGGGATTACAGGAATGCACACCTGGCTACAATCTATTTCTTTGTATTTTTCCTTTCCTTTTTTGAGTGTGTGCTTAATTTTACAAGAAGTTGTCTATTTTCTACAGTGGTTGTAACACTCTGAATTACTACCAGCAATGTATAAGAGATCCTGTCACCTCATCCATGCACCAGCACCCAATGTTATCAGTGATTCCTTTAAATTTGGCCAATGGTGTATAGTACTAACTCATTGTTATTTTAATTTGCATTTATTTAATTATTTATAATGTTGATAGCCTTTTTATGTATATACATATTATTTATTTATTTATTGGTGCCTGCTCAAAGCTTGTGCTCTACCACTTGATTCACTGCTCCACTGCTGTTCCCCCTCCCTTCCCTAATTTAGACAGACATATATAAAATACCCAGGGTATCAGAATCAAATCAACATGGGCTAAATCATAGGGAAGATGGACAGAAGAAAAAAAAATAATTTCACATTGTACTTTGGAATAAATAATATCAATGATAAACCACTTGTTTCCTTGTTTTGAAGATCATTTCTCTTAGAGTCATCTTCTGTGATCATATGCACATAGCTATAGCTATTGAGCTATTGCAGTCATCTGCTAGGACTACACACAAATTTTTGAAAAAGCCAACTATACTGTACTATATAGGTTTACTATACTATATAGGCTTCAACCAAGTCCAATATATTTATACCAAGTCAATAAAAATATATGTGCATAGAAACACTTCTTTGCCAATGTTTACATTGACTCTATTTCTTGTGGCCCCAATGTAAAAGCAGTTCAAATCTCCATGAAGAGGTGAATTGTGAATATCTAGACAACAGAGTTCTCAGTAGTATGAAGAAATGAGCAATGCATGAATGTACTATGAAGCACAAATTTCAAAAATACGTGAGTGAAAGAAACAATTCCAATTAAACTTAAGATTCTCACTCCCTTTGCATGAAATGGAAACAAAGGATATGTTGGTAGGCATGTGGACTATTACAGCTGCCAGAGGGAGAAAATTACCTCTGCAATCATCTATATAGCTCAGCAGTTTTTCTTGGAAGAATCCCAAGTAAAGATTCTCCCAAAGACTGATAATAATATATTAACACAGAATTCTCTTCAGCATTGCTTATGGCAACAGGAAGAAGAAGGGAACTAGAAGGGTCTTCAATAGAAAAGTAAATGAGTGAATTGTGGCCACAAACCCCTGGGGAGATAAGTATCATCACAAGTAATGAATTAGATTTGCTCATTGAATTCATCTTAGCTATTGTCATGGAAAAGGAGAGCATGACACAGACAAGGTACAGCTTCTAACGGAATTTGATTTTTCTCAACTTAAACAGATATATGACCAGACATTTGTGGTGCTTGCTTGTAATCCTAGCTACTCAGGAGGCTACAATTTGAGGATCACAGTTCAAAGCCAGCCCATGCAGGAAACTCTGAGTCTTTTTATCTACATTTAATCTCTAAAAAAGCCACAAGTAGAGCTGTGGCTCAAGTGGTAGAGCACCAGCCATGAGCAAAAGTGCTTAGGGAGAAGACTCAAGCCCTGAATTCAAGCCCCAGGAATGGCAAAAAATATCTCCATATGTATAAAAGACTGCAAATTTGACAGTAACACAAATACATTATCATTTATTTTTCACTAATACTTTATGAGTTATGCTATGCATCTTACCTTGTCATTTTATTGTCATAGCCACCCCTAAGATCTAAATGCTATTACCTATTTTTTTCTAAAAAAGAAATAGCCTCACATGGCTTAAATTTTAAAAATAGTATGCCAAGAATGATGGAAAGCTGGCAGTCAAACGGTCAGATAAACTTCAAAAGGGAAATTTTAATGGAATACAAACATGAAGACATTACTATGAAACCTTTATTACTATAAAACCTTAAAGAGTCACAATTTACTCTTGGTTTTTTTTCCTACTAAGTCATAGGGTTTTCAAACTTGAGTCAGTGTGTTCTTGGGGAAAGCCATGACTTCTGGTTTATTTACTTGAGCTGCCCATTGTACCTCTTTTTAATCATTAAACTTCCCATTACTGAAGAAGCTTTACGTTTCTTCCCATTGACTGTAGAAATGGCATTAAATCACCTTTTTTATGTGTGTGCTGGTCTTCCGGCTTTATCTCAGGGCCTGAGTACAGTTCCTCAGCTCTTTTGCTGAAGGCTCCTGCTCTACACTTGGAGCCACAGCTCTGCTCCAGCTTTTTGTTGGTTAATTGGAGATAATCTCATGAGCTTTCCTGCTCAAATTGGCTTCAAATAGCCGTCTTCAGATTTCAGCCCCCTGAGTCACTACGATTACAGGCTTGAGCTACCAGAGCCCAGTGAAATCACTTTCATGATTAAAGTGTCTCACATTGAGCAGAACCTAACTTTTTATGACTAACCCAGAGAAAATTTTATTATTCAGTTTTCTGTTACTATAACCAAATACCTGACACTGGATCCTCAAAAGGAAAAGATATCTATTTAGCACACAGTTTTATAGACTGACAATCTTAGATTAGATGGCCTTGTGTCTTTGACCTCTGTTGAGGGCCTCATGGTGGGTAGTATCATAATGATGAGAAGATAGTGAAGAAGAGATCAAATGAGAGAAAAATACCAAAACATGAGTCTTTTGTAACTGACTATTAATTTTTACGAGAATTTACCAGGGTCCCAGAGGGCTACCTTAATCTCTTGAGAGAAGCATCCCCAAAGGCTCTAGCCACTCCCCAGTAGGCCCTTGTCTCAGAGATTCCACCACTTCAACACTGCCACACTGAGGTTTAACTCTGTAATGCATGAATGTCCAGGAGATAAATCAAATCCCAACCATATCAAAAGCAAACGAGTCAGAAAACTGTTAGCCTGAAATTGCTCTGTATTTAAATACTTTAAAGCCTTTTAATTTTGGAACAATTACCCATTGACAAAAAGTTGAAAACGATTTACAATGAGGTCCCATGTACCATCCCACATAACTATAGTTGCTAGGCAAGTAAATGGTCTGATTGTAATCTGCACAGAGTATCCATATGTCACTACTTTTCCATGCACCATTCATTTGTGCACGTATGTGTGTTCTCATGTGTGGGTAGCTTTACTACATGCAGATTTACAAGGCCACGCACGAACACAGTATAGATTCGGAAGATGTTCTCATAGTCTTTTTTAGTACCCTTTTGTAGCCATGTACACACCCTCTACTCTTGTCCCTCAGCCTTAACTATCACCAATCTGGTCTCCATTTCTACTTTTGTTGTTTCAGTTTTATTTGGGCAGGATCATATAATCTGATATTTTGGATAGACATTATTCACTCAGCATATTTCCTTCAGATTCATCTAGGCTGTTGCATGAATCCATGTGTTTATTCCTTTTATTACTATCATCCCATGGTGTAGATGAAACACATTGTTAACTTGTTGGATAACAGCTGGTTTATTTCTATTATAAAAAAGTTGTAATATATACTAGTGGTGTGTGAAAATATCTTCATTTCTCTGGGAAATCCAATTCATTTCTTTTTTTATTATACATAAAGATTCAAAATCAGAAAAAATGAAGTGCTTGGTATAGCCATATAGAGAATTATATTGATATAAATTTTCTTTTCAAACTGGTTGGCTGCAATCATGTTGAATCACTGGATAAAGAATTTGTGCTTGCTTTACTTTTATAAAACAATGTAGAACCATAAAATATTTATGAGGAAAGTAATATTTTATATAAATTAATCTGGCCAAAGGGATAGAGTAGATAGAACTAGAGAGAAGAGAGACAGATGGCAAGACTTGGTTTAAAAAATGGAGGGGGGGAATGACAATCATTTTCCATATAGTGAAGTGATTGGATTTCAAGAAAACCAGGCGATTTCTATTCTAATGCTATATCCATCATCTTGTTATATGAAACCTTTACAAAATCATTGAGTTTTTCTTAAACTACTTCATCTATAAAATGAGTGCACCCAGTAATTTGGCCTGTATCTATAAAATCAAATATGCAGTCTTATAATTGAAAACAGTGATTTGAAGAGGTCACAATTTTTCCTCATGAGAAAAGTAAACATAAGAATCTGATAGAACTCTTGAAGGAAAAATCCACTTGACTTTGGTCAGTGCTAGTGGTTCATGTCTGTAATCCTAGCTACTTGGGAGATGGAGATGGGGAGGATCGTGGCTATATGTCAGCCAAAGCAAAAATGGTCACAAGAACCTCTAATCTCAAGAAAAGCTGAGCCAAGCACTGGTGGCTCGTGCCTGTAATTGCAGCTACTCAGGAGGCTGACATTTGAGGATCACGATTTGAAGCCAGCCTGGGCAGGAAAGTCCATAAGATTCTTATCTCCAATTAACCACCAGAAAATGGGAAGTAGACAAATGGGTTAAAGTGATAGAGTGCTCAGGACTGCAGTTCAAGACCTACAACCTATAAAAAATTAAAATTAAAAAAGGGAAAAGCTGAGTATAATAAGCCCATATCTCCCTTGTCTTCCCAGCTATGGTGGGAAACATAAAAAGGAAGATGGTGGTTCAGGTCAGCCTGGGTAAAAAGTAAGATCTCCCTATGTCAAAAATAACCAAGAAGAGCCAAGGTGTGGTTTAAGGGATATGGTGCATGCTAGCAAGTGTGAAGCCCTGATTTCGAACAATAATACTATCAAGAAGAGTAAAAGAAGAATCTGCTTGGCTTAGCCCTGATGAATTGTCAAAAGCACAAGGCGAATTGTCAAAAGACTTTCAAACATCAAAGCTGGATGACTGAGGAAAGGCTATCATTTCAATGGAAATGGAGATCCATTTGGTGGAGGACTCAGTAATAATTTGGGTTATATTTTGCGAGTTGACATAATAGCTGTTTTCTACAACTCCAGGAGGCACTATTTCTTTGATATTCTATATACAAAGTCACACAGTCTGTATAGTGGCATACAATACTCTTAACTGTGGATATCCGCATGGAAATGTCCAAAAGACAGTTGCGTATGATTTGGGTATTTGGCAAGGAAGCAATTCAGAGAAATACTGTCTTTTGAATTAAATAGTTCAGTAGAGCACAGTACAGAGAGACTTCACATTGACAAAATGCATATTGTCAAGAGAAGCACGTTCTCAGATGTAATCATATGTGTGAGTCTGCCAGACATACTGGTGCTTGCTTGTAATATCAGTTACTTGGGAGGCTGTTCCCTTGGGCCTACGAGTTCAAGAACAACCTGAGAAATATATTAAGACCTCATCTCAAAAAGCGAAATGTGTGAATCAGGTGGAATCTTTCAGTATTACTATTGTCAATTATTCTGTAGTACTATTCAGGCTGTATATAATGTTCCATAAAATCATTTGTACTGAATCTTTTACAGCCTAATTACAGATTCTTCATTCTTCTAAATATCAGATTATCTTAAAATTAACAAAAGGTTATACATCTTTAGGCTTGACATTTGGATGAACTGTGATAAAATAAATTTATTGCCCAAAGATACAATAAAACATTTTACTTTTATCGAAAGAGATTAGGCTGGAAAAATGGGCAAAGATACAGTGGTTCTTATCTTCTTGAGATAAAGTAAGAAACTCCCCCTAAATTGTATTTATGCTTGCATAGTCACGGCACTCATTGCTGTCATGAATCTTTCTGGTGGCTGGTTAGTCTATTTTTCAAAAGGTTTATCTTTGGGGAGGATACCAGACTGAGACTGAGTTATGAGGCATAAAAATGAAACTTGCTCTTGAGAGGACCACCTGGGTTATTTTTGAGTCAGTCCAAGTAAATCTTGTTGTTCAGGGATATATGATGTGACTAAGAAACTCAACAATTTGAATTAAACATACATATCTGAAAAACTATATATGTTATGTGGTGCTGGTGATTGAACCCAGGGCTTTGTGCAAGTCAGGTAAATATGCTATTACTGATTTATATCCCCAGCCTTGAATATTTTTTGTTGTTCGTAGGGCTTGAATTCTGGGCCTGGGTGCATTCTCTGCAAGGATGTCTCAGAGTGCTGTCTCTGGGCACTGTGTGTGCTTCTACCTCTTTGAGGCACAGCTGTACATCTGGTTTTCTAGTGGTTAATTGGAGATAAGAGTCTCATGGACTTTCCTGCCTAGACTGGCTTCCAAATACAATCCTCAGATCTTAGCCTCCTGAGTAGCTAGGATTACAGGCATGAGCCACCAGTACCCACTGAATCTTTTATTTTCTTATTGATGTTGGCGTTCTCTTTGGACATGTGATTCTCTTGGGAGATCAGTTTACCCATTGCTAAAGCCAATGTTTACAACTCTTAAAATCCTCATTTTGAAATCCTAGCCTCCAATGGGTTCTACTAAGCACTAGAAAGATAATTAGGTCACAAGACCTTGTTCATTCCTTTCACCAAATAAAGTCATTTTCTGTGAACCAAGTCATATGATTCTTATTCAGTGTTGAATCTTCCAGGGTGTTGATCTTGGATTTCCCAGGCTCTAGAACTGTGAGAAATCAATTTCAGTTTTAAATTACTCAGTTTATAGAATTCTATAAAAGTCAAAATAGACTAAGATACCCATATTTAGATAATAACCAATATAGTAAGCACATCTACACCCAAACACATGCTCTGTATTATAAATACAGCTATTTTATTTCAAATTGGGTTACTCAGCTTAATCATATTAAATCAATAGAATGATTTTTGTCAGGTTCCAGTGTATCAATCCTCTTTACAAAAACTTCAGTTAAAGCCAGCACCAGTGGTTCATGCCCGTAACACTAGCTACTCAGGAGGCTGAGATATGAGGAGTGCTCTTCAAAGCCATTCTGCGCAGGAAAGTCCATGAGATGCTATTATCCGATTACCTAACAAAAAGCCAGAACTAGATAGTGCCCAAGCCCTGAATTCCAGCTCTAGGACCTGCACCTCTCCCCCCCAAAAAACCAAACCAGTGTTTAAGAATACTTTCATAGATTAAAAATCATCTTGGATATAACTTTCTTACTGGTCATGTGATAATCTAAGCCTGTTATATAGGAATTCAATAGTGATGAACAGAGAAGCCACATTTTAAGAGGTTGAACTGGGAATCTTTAGTAGAAAGCTGGCAATGGCAGGTGGACTCCTGTCTCAAAGAACTGCAGTCCAGAAGACAGCGTGCACAAAACTTTTAAAGACAAAAACCATGTTTGGGGTTGGGGGCCCAACCCAACAGAAGCAGATTATATAGGGAAATACTCAGAGCAAAGTGAACCATTTATGGAGATAACCAAGGGTGAGCATTCTTTGTAGCAAAAGCTTACTTGGGGCTAAATAGCGTGGCATGTGCATATTCTCTGGAGCTAAGCTCTCCTAGCTCTCCTGGAGCTAAACAGCATGACTATATGTGCAATTCAAAGAATGGCTTATCTTGCCTTTAGGCTTTTGGAACTGGGGGAAAATCCCCTACCACCCATCAAGGCTCCAGAATGGCTGTGAGGACAAAACATATTACTTAGACTAAGTATCCTTATTTTATTCCCCACTAGTTTTATGGTCATGAAATCAAATCATTGATTCCTTAGTGAGAGAGCTTCATTGGGCCCTTAGGACCATGAGCTTAACCATGTTACTTTAAACAAAGTTTCCAAAGAGGCTCTCCTGTACTAGACCATTTCATTAGCATTGAACTTAAACATAACCAGAAATCATTTCCCAGATCAGGTTGGATAAGGTCTACAAATCTCTGTACCACAGAGAGTGTCACACAAAGAAGACTCCAGGGAAGGAGTTGACAGAAAGTGTGACATGAAAGTCTTAGTTTCAGCAGATCCAAAGAGGCATGTGATGGAGCCATGCAGGGGTCCCATCTACTTTTACCACAGTGGGGGTAGTCAGGATGAAAATGTAGGGTACCTTCCAGATGAATGTGAGGCCATCCTTGATGAATTTCTTAACCCAGATGGAGTCTCCAGGTTGGAAAGGGTGGGCTGGATCTGAGCTGGGCAGCAGCAGTGTCTCCCAGACCTGTTTATTAACCTCCTGCTGAGTTACCTGAGTTCTGCAGAGATTTCAGTTAAGGAGGCATTATTAAATTAACCTAAGGCATGGGCCTGACTTCAGTGAAATCTACTTCCCAATGTTCTCTGAGTATGCTGGCTTGGAAGGCAGGCTGGGGCCATGAACAGTCAATAAAATATTTCTAGGCCCCACTTGATTTTAAGACAATTTCCTTTTACTACTAGAGAATTCCTCTTTTATACCTGGGACAATGTACTAGGGCAACAACTCTTGGTAACCAGATTTTCTCCATTAAGGCTAGAATTTTCTGGGCAGACAGAGAAGGCTTGGGCCAATAGCCATCTCTCATAAGTGAGGTCTCCACACTCAAGGTCGTCTGTACCTGTTACTACTGTTTTCCTATGCCTATTTCTTTAATCTATCCTGCCTCATTTTCCCAAAAATGACTTTAGTCCCTTGATCTTAAGGGGAGTTGATGGGCGAAGATACATCTTCTGTAATTGCTGCAGGCTGAGTAGGGGTTCTAACCCTGTTAGCCAGAGACCTCAAGCCTTAGCCTACTTTACCAAGGAGTTGTCAGGATTAGATATCATTAGGAGTAATTTTTACTCCAAATGGGAACGGAAGCCATATGAAAACTTAGGGATGATAATAAGTCACAGTAACAATGTAAGGAATAGCAAATCAGTATCACACTTATTAGTACAAAAAAGAAAAAAAATAGGTAAGGAGCTCACTAAAGCTAAAGGAAGAGTTCTATACAACATTTAACTTTTGATAAGTGCACAGTTTTTTCCATGGGCTATAGTAACTTATTTAGTACTCCAGTTTGCGAAAGCATTTTCCTGTCTGTCTGAGGAACCTGAACTTTGCTGACTCTTACAATGCCTAACAGTGACCTGTGAAGACTTCCAGACAGCCCTCAATAGGGATATGATCTCAGATCCATGCCCTATTGGGAAAACATCCTTTCCTGAACTGATAAATTTATGAGGCTGGTGCTAGAACAAAAATTTACTGCCAGTTAGGGTCTTGAGCAGATACTGAGGGCTGGGTTTCTTTTTTTGTTGTTGTTGTTGTTAAATTTAAGCTATCCCCCATTTGACAAGTCTAGCTTTTTACAACCTACCAGAACAGATGACTGGCACGCAAGGGTGTAGCTTCCTGCCTAGTTACAAAGAAGATAGAAATGGCTATTAGATAAATTATTTTCTGATGACCTCCTGGCTCTGATTAATTTTGAAGGGCCAACCACAAGTAACTCTATTTAGGATCGGACACCACCTCCTTATCTGAACAGTGTTTTCCAACTGCCTCTGAATGCTCATTCACAGCCAGGAGAAGCTTTGTCTTCTCCTTGCTGGGATTAATGCCCTGTTGGCATTACCTTTGTTGGTTTCTGGTCTTGAACTCAGGGCCTAGGCACTGTCCCTGAGCTTTCTGGCTCAAGGCTAGCACTTTACCTCTTTGAGCCACAGCAGCACTTCCAGCACTCTGTTGGTTAATTGGAGATAATAGTGTAATAGGGACTTTTCTACCCGGGCTGGCTTTGAACCACAGTCCTTAGTTCAAATGAGTCCTTTGTCAAATAAAACCCTACTCCAATCGAAGGAACATGGAGATCAATAGAAATAGTTTTTAAGCAGGACTTACCTAGAACTTACTAAGGGTCAAAGTTCAATCTGATTAACTTTTAAGAGACATCTGTCCTTCAGATGGTCTGTCTGTAATTGCTACAGAAGATCTATAAAGGCGAAACTGTTTACCACTGACTTTTAAAACAAATATTTAGAACAATTTTTACTTTCTAAATTTCCTTTATGCAGGAATCCATTTTTAAATACTTTTAAAATTTTTTACTAACGTCTCCCTCTTGCTTTACATTTCCATTGCTTTAATTTGCATTTAAAATAACCCTCAGATAAACTTTTAGCTTAGTAATCTCCATTTACCATTTTACTGAGTTTAAACCTGTTCCCCCCACCCCTTTTTTGGTGGGGGAGCTTGAGTTAACTCTTAGAAAACTTTTAACTCAAATGACAATTTTTCTTAATGTAAGAATTACAAGCAGACTGATACTGCAGTTAAGTCCAGACTTAACGAACTTAAGGAATCTCAGACCATTTTGTTGCTTTTTCCAAAAAGTATCTAATTGCAAAATAGTATTGAAATTTAAAGTTCCACTTTTAGGCCATGTTGCTGTACATGGTAACTTATATTGAGATTGAATTACAATACACAGATTAACCTTTTTAGCCCTCCTTTTTAAAGCCTTTCCAATTTTTGGAAACATATCCAAGGGGCAGTTTTTAGGAATACTAATCCCATTATCCATTTTATTGTGAAGTTTTCAGTGTCCATCTGTAAGGAAAAGAAATAAATAGAAGTGAAGACAGGCAACTGGGCCCATCCTATGGAATGGGCATACACCCATCCAATTCCCTAGGGCTGGATGAACTCCATCTTAGTGCTAGCTCATTCCTCATCCCTCGAAGACAGGCAACAGTAGCCCATGCTCTATTTCCATGTCTTGTTGAGGGGAAATACCCTCCCTGGTGGGGGGAATCACATTGCCTTGGATATTCCCAGAGGAGCTGGAGTAAACCAAGCTTTTCTCTTGATTCCTGGCTGAGTTAGAGACCAAAGTAGTTCCAGATACATAGACAGAACAGAGAATTTCTTGATGGTAATAAACAGTCTTTTATATCTAATCTATGATACTTAGCACCACAATTTTAACACTAGAAGGGATTGAAATAAAAAAATTAAGTTTTTGAGAATTTCCGGGAAGATAGCGGGGGAGCAGCAGAGCCCTAGCGGAGCTCCCTCCAACATCGCAGTTTTCCCACCCCAGAGAAACTTTTACTCCTAGAAAGACAGCCAAAGTTCTAACGGTACAGGGATTCTGGCCAGGAAGGAAAAATCGAGTTTGCTGGTCTGAAAACACAGATTTGAGCTCCAGGTGGCGTCCCGCCACCACACCAGTGCCAGCACTGGCACATTGCTCTGCACTCTGCACAGCTAAAGCACACAACAGAGACCAGGGAGAAATCCTCCAGACCATGGCGGACACACGAGGATCGCAGGCTGAGCACGGACCCGCTGAAATCGCAGACAAAGCATGAATACCCCACGAACGACATTCTCACTCACGCCCACAGAGCAGCTTCTTGAATGTGGCCCTTCCTCCACTGACAGAGCAAAGCGCCATCTTTGACACTGGCATAGGGTCCGACCAGACTGGAACTAAAGCGGGCCTGGGGAAAGCGAGGACAGAGCGGCCATCTTTGAGAAGGGCAAGAGGGACCGACCAGTGAGAGCCAGCTCTGTGCAGGAGAACGAATCATGCCCAGGCATGGGGAGGGGGGACTCGTCCTGGGCCTCAGCTTAGCTAGAGGTGCCCCGCCCTGCCCGCCGGAATTCTTAAATTAAAAGCAAAAGCAGGGAGCAGCTACCAGTGGCACAGAACAACCGGACGGGAGAACAAACAGTTCCCGAGACGGATAAATGGTCCCGTCACAGAGGAATCCCAATTCCCAGCCCAAAAAGGAGCTGAATTCCATACCCAGCTCTGCCCAGGAGGCTGCCCCACCCAGGAGGGAGGGACCTCCCCCAGGCAAGCAACTCTCAGACGGGTAAATCAGGCCAGAGGCGCCCCGCCCTACTGAGTCCACAGCCTATTCAAAGCCAGGCGTTAAAGGCCATGGCCCCACAGGAGACAGAGAAGCCATGGTTCCCAAGACTGTTCACGTCCCCATCTACAGAGTACACCCAAGTCTTACCTGCAAGCTGTGGGAAGCACAGAAACCCAAGATTTAACTAACAGGTGCGGAGGGTCAGAGCAGATCCATCCCCTGTGAAGTGAAAGCAAATCAAACCAGCCAAGCGGTAAAATAGACTGCAAACCAGAGACTGTAGAAAGCCCACCCAAACAAGGAAGACTCCATTTTTTTTCTCAAATATTTTTTTAGCTTTCTTTTTTTATTTTTTCATTTCTGAAACATCGTTGGGTTTTTTTTCTTCCATTTTTACCTGTTTGTTTTCTCAACTTTTTTTTTTTTTTGGTTATTCGTTTTTCTGTGTTTTTTTTCCTTTTTATTTTTTAAAATAATTTTTGTCTGTGTTGTGCACCTGTCTTCCAGTATTTTTTTCTTTATTTATCTCTTTGCATTCTCTTTCATTAACAATTACTTTCCTATGAATAACACCTCCACTCTTTACTGCTAACTCTGCATTGTGTATCATTTTAACCCTGTCCTTTCTACTGATTCTACTCTCCTCCACATTTCCACGTCACTGAAACTAAACCAAAATCATCACCCCCCCCCCATACATTCTACTCTATTCTCTTCACTACCTCTAACTTACCCTCCTGACTTACTTCCAGGACCTCCAGGTTCCATTGACTCCTGGTTATTGGATAGAGGGTATCCCTGCTTAATCCGAGTGAAACAAAGGGGTTCATAGAGAAAGCCAGTCCTAAAACAACTTAATATAAGAACAAGAATTGCACATAGGGTTGTAATAGTAAAGTAACTACTGAATACAGGGCTCAAGATTGGTTGTGATATTGAAATTGTATTCTTTAGGAACACCAAATCTAATTTTATAGACAGGTATACAAGGTATTTGTATAGAATTGTGAACTTCAAAGATTTACACAACAGTGCTTGGTAAGGTCTGCTTTGGGTCTTAAACGGTGCTCACAGGTGCTTGTAGATTGGCATTCCCAATCCAAATGGGCATAAGAAACACAAGAAAGATGGCAAACAATGGAACCTTTTCTCCCACTCAAAACAAGCAGGAAGCAGAGCAGTCAATCAAAGACATAGAAGAGAACCCTCAAAATGCTCTACAAAGTCTACTGATAAACATGGTAAATAAAAAGCATGAATCAATACAGCAATCCTTCCATAAAGTAGTAGTCGATTTCATGGCCTCGACAAATAGAAAGATAAATGAAATTCAAGAGTCAAATGAAAAGATAGCTACCCAGGTAAAAGATTTGAGAGACAGCACTCAAAACCAAACTAATGAAGTTAATGAAGAAGTTCATGCAGGACCTAAGAGATGACATGAAAATCATCAGGAAAGACCAGTCAGAAGGAAAAGAGATTTGAAATCAAGTAGCTAGCCTGGAATGAGGTATACCAAACAACAAATAAAAATAACTACCAACCAAGAATGCTGTACCCAGCTAAACTCTCATTCATAGCCGAAGGTCAAATAAAAGTCTTCCACAGTAAGGAAAAACTGAAACAATATATCACCACCAAACCAGCTTTACAGAAAATCCTCAAAGATGTACTCTACAAGGAAAATAATCAAGATCCCAATGCAGACAGAGAAATGAACCCTAAATAGAAAACTTGAATATCAGATCAAGAAATGGAAAGACACAGCTTTTAACAAGATAGTGATAATGAACGGAAAAAACGATCATCTCTCAATCCTGACTCTCAACAATAATGGACTTAATTCTCCAATCAAACGACATAGGCTCCCTCACAGTGGAGGCGCAGTCTGTGGGCGCCAACCCGTGCCCGGGCACTTGATCCTACTGGGGACCACACATACCGCCCCCCACAGCAAACTCACAGGAGGGCACAAGCACACCCCAACAACCTGGGGCTCGCTCTGGTAGGCGCACCCCACACAGGAGGGCAGAGCCCCCCAGTGGCAGTGCCCACTCAGATTGGCAAATTTCACACAAGTGGGTGGGCTGCCCCTCAACAACCCTGGCCCCGGAGCAATCCACACAGGAGGGAGAACCACCTGAGAGGAAAAAATAACCAAAGAAGAGAAAAGCCTCCACCCCATGCTGAATCAGCGACCAGCAAACCCCCACCAGGGGCACGCTAGGGTCAGCACAACACTGTGGCAGGACACTATCTCACAGAGAAAGACACAGAACCTACCCATCCCCAAGTGCAGTGAGGGTGACCACCTCGGTAACAACCAAGACGGGCATGCTCACCCATTGGGCAGTAAGGTTCAACAGCTAAACTCAAACCCAGAACCAGGACACAAACAAGTCTCCCACTGACGGACCAGCGGGAACCAGGACAAAGCCAAACCAGGGAAGCCACCCACAGATCTCCAGATGCGCAAATCAAAAAGAAATATAACAAATTTCATCAAAGGGCAAGCCAACTCGCCAGCTCCAAAAGGTAGCACGATTGAAGAGGAGATGGAGAATAAAAAAAACAACTGAGGCTATGATAGCAGAAATGATGGAAAGCCTCAGAAACGAAATCAGAAAACAATTCCAGGAGTTCAGAGTGGAAGTCTCGAAGGACATCCAGGAAGCCAAGAAAGAAATGGAAGCGAAAATGGATACAATGCAAACCTCTGTCAAAGAAGACCTTAACATCCTGAGGAGTGAAATGCATGAAAAAATAGATTTAAAATACAACTCTTTAAAGGAAGAAATTTTCACTATCAGAGCTGATCTGGCAACCATAAATAGCTCTCTGACATCCATAAACTCCGCAATTGAATCCACAGCACAAAGAATTCACCATATGGAAGCCAGAATCTCTCTCTTGGATGATGATGCAGCTGATAAGAACCAGAAAATTACCACACTCCAAGAAACGGTAAAGCGCCAGGGCAGACTAATCCAGGAGCTAGTGGACAAAGACAAGAGATATAATCTGCGCATAATTGGAATAGAAGAAGGAGCTGAATACCAAAGCAGAGGACTTCAAAATATTCTCAATAAAGTGATTGCAGAAAACTTCCCCAATCTCACAAGGGACCCCAGCCAGGTAACCGAAGCGTATAGGACACCTGGCAGACCAGATCCTAGAAAAGCCATGCCACGGCACATAATATTCAAGACTTCAGATCTCAAGAATAAAGGGAAAATTTTGAATGCAGCCAAAGCGAAGAAAGAAATTTTCTACAATGGGAAGAGGATCTGAATAACAGCAGACCAATCCACACAAACCGACCACGCGCGAAGAGAACGGAAGAACACCATCCAAGTTCTACAGGCCAACAAGTGCCAACCTAGAATAAAATATCCAGCGAAGCTGGAGTTCATATTCAAGGGGAAAACCAGATCTTTGCATAGCAAGGAGGATCTAAAGGAGTATGTGAATAAAAAACCAGCCCTACTGCGAATTCTAAGAGGGGAATCCCACCCAACAGAAATCGTACAGGACACACAGACAGAAACTGAAAGAATCATACTCCAAAATAGACCATGTCATAGCCCACACAAAGAACCTCAGCAAATACAAAAGTATTGACGTCATCCCATGTATTATATCTGACCACAGTGGATTAAAGGTCATCCTCAATAACAACGTTTACCACAGCGGCTATTCTTGGAGGCTAAAACCCACACTGTTATCCAACACTTGGGCCACAGACCAAATTAAAGATGAAATTAATGAATTCATAAGCCACAATGACAATGAAAATACATCACAAATAACACTATGGGACACAGATAAGGCAGTACTGAGGGGCAAGATCATTGCCCTCAGCACTCACATTAAAAGAATGGAAACAGAGCAGGTGAATAACCTCTCGATGAACCTAAAACAAATGGAGAAACAAGAAATGATCAAATCTAAAATGACTAGGAGGAGAAAGATCACAAAGATTAAAGAAGAGATAAATCTGATTGAAAATAGAAAGACTATTCAACAAATAAATAAGACTAAAAGCTGTTTCTTTGAGAAAATAAATAAAATTGACTGACCCCTCGCAAGACTTACAAAAAAAAGAAGAGAAGTGACTCATTACGTAAAATCAGGGACTGCACCGTAAAAACAACAAGTAAACAGGATATTCAAACAATCATGAACTATTTCCAGAACCTCTACTCACTAAAAAACAATAATTTTACAGAAATGGATCAATTCTTAGAGAAGTATAAACTGCCCAAAATGAACCAAGAAGAAATAAATCAACTAAATAAACCAATAACTTACAGTGAGATACAGGGGGTAATCAAGAGCCTTCCAACAAAGAAAAGCCCAGGCCCAGATGGATTTACCAATGAATTCTATAAAACCTTTAGTGAGGAGCTAATACCAATACTCCTCAACCTCTTCCGCAAAATAGAAACAGAGGGAGAAATCCCAAACTCATTCTATGAAGCTAATATCATACTCATTCCCAAACCAGGCAAAGACCCAACAAAAAAAGAGAACTACAGACCAATATCACTAATGAACACAGATGTAAAGCTCTTCAATAAAATATTAGCTAACAGTATCCAGAAACTGATCAAGAAAATTATACATCATGACCAAGTAGGCTTCATCCCACAGTCACAAGGATAGTTCAACATCTGTAAATCAATCAATCAAAACTGCCCTACTATGTAACTGTACCCTTTTTGCACAACACCTTGTCAAAAAAATTTTGTTTAATTAATAAATAAATTAAAAAAAATCAAGATCCATCTTTCTGCTGCCTCCAAGAGACACATCTACCCAGCAAAAGCAAACATCTTCTAAAAGTGAAAGGCTGGAATCAAATCTATCAAGCAAATGTCCCCTATAAGCAGGCCGGATTTGCAATCCTAGTATCAGACAAAATTGACTTTAAATTAACAAAGGTAAGAAGAGACAAAGAAGGTTACTACATACTAATAAAGGGATCTCTCCTACAGGAAGATTTAACCATCCTAAATATCTACACAGCAAATACAGGAGCACCCAACTTTATCAAACAAACCCTACTGACATTAAAACACTTATAGACTCAAACACATTGATAGTTGGGGACTTTAACACTCTACTGTCATCTATGGACAGAGCAACACGCCAAGAACTGAACAAAGAAACCAAAGAACTAAACAATGGCATAGACCAACTAGACTTAACCGACATCTACAGAATATTCCACCCAGCAATAACAGAATACACATTCTTCTCAGCAGCACATGGAACATTCTCCAAAATAGATCACATCTTAGGGCACAAAGAAAATCTGTACAAATTCAGAAATATCAAAACCATTCCCTGCACTCTCTCAGACCACAATGGAATAAAATTAGAGCTCAACTCAAACAGCCACCGCAGAAAATCCTACAATTCATGGAGCCTAAACAACACTCTGCTGAAATTAAAACAGAAATTCAAATGTTTATGGAATTCCACCAAGATGAGGACACAAAGTTCTAGTGCCTGTGGGACACAGCAAATGCAGTACCCAGAGGAAAATTTGTATCTCTGAGTGCATACACCAACAAACTGGAGAAACAGCAACTCAATACTTTAAGAAAGCAACTTAGAGAACAACAAACCAAACCCCAAGTCAATAGATGGAAGCAAATAATTAAAATTAAATCAATTAGAATCAGAATTAAATCAATAAAAAAAACATCAAAAGAATCATCAAAACAAAGAGGTGACCCTTTGAAAAAACCAACAAGATAGACAGAACCCTAGCAAACCTGAGCAAAAAAATAAAGGCAGCACACTGAAATAAACAAGATCAGAGATGAAACAGGTAACATCACAAAAAAAAACAAAATTCAGAACACAATAAGGGACTATTTTCAAACCTTTATGCCAACAAATTCGAGAACTTGGAAGAAATGGATGATTTCATAGAAAAAATTCATATCCCCAAACTCAACCATGAAGATTTAAAACTTCTAAACAGACCCATATCCAGTATGGAAATAGAAATGGCCATAAGTGATCTCCCATCCAAGAATAGCCCAGCTCAAGACAGATTCACAGCAGAATTCTACAAGGCCTTCAAAACAGAACTCACACCAATATTTCTCAAACTCTTCAATGAAATTGAAAGAGAACGTTCACTACCAGACACATTCTATGAAGCCAGTATAACCCTCATCCCAAAACCAGGCAGGGACTCATCACAGAAAGAGAACTATAGACCGATTTCCCTGATGAACATAGACGCAAAAATTCTCAACAAAATTCTGGCCAATCGACTTCAACAGGTCAGCAAAAAAAAAAAATCTTACACCACGAACAAACTGAATTCATCCCAGGGATGCAAAGTTGGTTCAATATACGCAAGTCAATTAGTGTAATCCACCACATCAATCGGAGCAAGGTAAAGAACCACATGGTTATATCACTGGATGCGGAAAAAGTGTTCAATAAAATCCAGCACCCAAAGCCATGGAAAAACTGGGATTCCAGGGAACATTCCTGAATATAATCAAGGCAGTTTGTGACAAACCAACAGCAAGCATATCTCTAAATGGTGAAAAACTAAAGCCATTCCCTTTAAAATCAGGAACAAGGCAGGAATGTCCACTCTCTCCCCTTCTCTTCCACATAGTACTAGATTTCCTAGCTAGAGCAATTAGGCAAGAAGAAAATATAAAGGGGATCCAAATAGGAAAAGATGAAGTTAAACTTTCTCTCTTCACAGATGACATGATCCTATACCTAAAGAACCCCATAGACTCTACCCCCAAGCTACTAGAGCTGATCCAAAACTTTGGCAAAGTGGCAGGATATAAAATAAACCCTCAAAAATCAATGGCCTTTCTCTATGCTAACGATCCAAAGAACAAGGCTGAAATCAGGAAAGCACTCCTTTTGCAATAGCCTCAAAAAACATAAAATACCTAGGAATAACCTTAACAAATGAAGTGCAAGACCTCTATGATGAGAACTTTAAAAACATGAAAAACGGGCTGGGGATATGGCCTAGTGGCAAGAATGCTTGCCTCGTATACTTGAAGCCCTGTGTTCGATTCCCCAGCACCACATATACAGAAAATGGCCAGAAGTGGTGCTGTGACTCAAGTGGCAGAGTGCTAGCCTTGAGCAAAAAGAAGCCAGGGACAGTGCTCAGGCCCTGAGTCCAAGACCCAGGACTTGCAAAAAAAAAAAAAAACAAAAAAACATGAAAAATTTAATTAAGGCAGAACTAAAGAAATGGAAAAACCTCCCATGCTCCTGGATTGGGAGGATTAATATAATCAAAATGGCAATATTGCCAAAGGCTATCTACAAATTTAATGCAATACCCATTAATATCCCAACACCATTTTTTATTGAAATAGAGGAAGCAATCCAGAAATTCATATGGAACAATAAAAGACCCAGAATAGCAAAAACAATCCTATGCAGGAAGAACAGTGCTGGAGGAATTAGAATACCCAACTTCAAGCTGTATTATAAAGTTATAGTAATAAAAACAGCTTGGTATTGGCCCCGGAACAGGCCTGAAGACCAATGCAACAGAATTGAAGACTCAGAAATGAACCCACAGAAGTACACCTATTTAATCTTTGATAAAGGAGCTAAAAAAATAGTCTGGAAGTAAGACCGCCTCTTTAACAAATGGTGCTGGCAAAACTGGTTCAACACATGCAACCAACTAAAACTAGATCCTTATATATCACCCTGCACCAAAATCACTTCCAAATGGATTAAAGACCTCGAAATCAAAACAGACACCCTGGAAACACTAAAGGACGGAGTAGGACAAACACTTGGGCTCCTTGGCACAGGATGGAACTTCCTGAACAAAGACCCAGAAAGGCTACAAATCAAAGAAAGGTTGGACAAATGGAAATGCAGAGCTTCTGCAGGGCAAAGGACATAGCTCTCAAGATAAACAGAAAACCCACAGATTGGGAAAACACCTTTACCGGCCATACAAAGGACAAAGGCCTCATATCTAAAATATATGCACAACTAAAAAAATTACATTCCTCCAAAACAAAACTGCAAAGAACCAATAGCCCCCTCTTCAGTTGGTCTTATGACTTAAAAAGAGACTTCTCTGATAAGGAAATGAGAATGGCCAAGAGACATATGAAAAATGATCTACATCACTGGCCATAAAAGAAATGCAAATCAAAACAACATTGAGATTCCATCTCACCCCAGTAAGAATGTCCTATATCAAGAAAACTAACAATAACAATTGTTGGAGGGGATGTGGCCAAAAAGGAACCCTACTTCATTGTTGGTGGGAATGTAAACTGGTTCAGCCACTCTGGCAAGCGGTTCGGAGATTCCTCAGAAGGCTGAACATAGAACTCCCCTATGACCCAGCAGCCCTACTTTTGGGTATCTATCCAAAAGACCACAAAGAAAATCACACTAAAGCCACCAGCACAACAATGTTCATCACAGCACAATTTGTCATAGCTAGAATCTGGAACCAACCCAGATGCCCCTCAGTAGACGAATGGATCAGGAAAATGTGGTACATATACACAATGGAATTTTATGCCTCTATCAGAAAGAATGACATTGCCCCATTCGTAAGGAAATGGAAGGACTTGGAAAAAGTTATACTAAGTGAAGTGAGCCAGACCCAAAGAAACATGGACTCTATGGTCTCCCTCATAAGGAGCCCATAGCACAGGTTTAGGCAAATCAGAGCAGAGGATCACAAGAGCCCAATATCTATACCCTTATGAACACATAAGAAGATGCTACATGAAATGAACTCCATGTTATGGAAACGATTGTTGTATCACTGTTGTAACTACTTTCAACGTGCTATGTGTAAGTGTAGCTTCTATTATTGATGATCTTCTTGTATCTCATTCCAGTGGTTGTACCTACACTATCTCTGTTTCTTATCTGAGTATATTGGAAACCGTGTATACTGGTATTAGAAGTAGGAAATTGAAAGGGAATACGAAAATCAAGAGACACATGGTAAAAAAAGACAAACAAGTACAAAAGCAATACTTGCAAAACTGTTTGGTGTAAATGAACTGAACCATTCATGTGGGGGAAAGGAAAAAGTGGTGGAGGGAGGAGCGAATGAGGGACGAGGTAACAAACAGTGCAAGAAATGTATCCACCAAAATTGAGAGACACAGGGTAAAAAACGACAAACAACTACAAAAGCAATACTTGCAAAACTGTTTGGTGAAAACGAACTGAACACTTCAGGGGGGGAAAGGGAAAGGGGGAGGAGGGAGGGGGGTATGAGGGACAAGTCACAAACAGTACAGGAAATGTATCCAATGCCTAACGTATGAAACTGTAACCTCTCTGTACATCAGTTTGATAATAAAAATTTGAAAAAAAAAAGTGGAATAGGGTAAAAAAAATTAAAATAATGATGAAAAAAATAAAGAAATGTATCCAATGCCTAACGTACGAAACTGTAACCTCTCTTTACATCAGTTTGATATTAAAAATTAAAAAGGAAAATGATCTGTAAATAAAAGAAAATTAAATAATAAAAAACATCTAAGTTCTCAAGAGATTTCACGCTTTTATTCAGCCAGGTTAATATTTTTATTTTTATTTTTTTGCCTGGGCACTGTCTCTGAGCTTCTTTTGGTCAATGCTGTCACTCTATCACTTGAGTCACAGCGCCACTTTCAGCTTTTTCTGTTTATATGGTACTGAGGAATTGAACCCAGGGCTTCATGCATACTAAGCAAGAACTCTACCACTAAGTCAAATTTCCAGCCCTGAGCCAGGTCACTCTTGATTACAGTGCGAAAAGCATTAGGCATTAAAAATCTAGATTACCTGGAATCTGTTTACACACACATACACACACACACACACACACACACACACACATACACACCCTCTGTCTTTAAAGTTCACAGAAATGAATATTGGCCATAAGTTTTCTGGAATTCCAGTGTCAAGAGATGGTTTTGCCAATTTGTAGAATCTCTCACAGATAAGCAAGATCTAAATGTTGAGACAAATGTTGCTAACAAAGCCTATTAGCTAGGCCTCATTTCTCCATGGCTTGTGAAGAGCGGCAACTTTGTTAGCAAGTCACTTTAGTATATGAGTTGACCTTTGAATACCTTTCAGATGGAGGAAGAGTGGGGCCATCTGAAGCTAAACCCTTAGCCCACCAGGTGGCCTGACTCTATTTTTTTTTTTACCAGTTTTTAATTAGAGAACTTTGTATACCAATTCCAAACTGCCAAGATTGACTAGGGGTCTGATCGGGCCTGGTGGCTGTGTGTATCCCACCTCTGACTCCTGCTGCATGGAGGGAACACAGCAAGCCCATGACCCCAGCTAGATGCCAGGACTTTTATTCCCTTCATAGAGCTGTCTAAATGAAGAGCAACAACACAGAAAATAAAGATCCACATTTAAAACTGGTGAATTTTATGAAAACAGAATGGGACAAGACCAAGGCAGAAACACAAAACCTGAACATTGCTTCCTAGTTATCATCTGAAGACCTCCCATCTTGGCCATAATCAAAACTCTACTGTCTTGAAAGCCAAAACTCTCTACCGTTATGAGAGCTAGGTGGGTGGGACCTCTCAAACCATGGATAGGGGACTCTTTCACCTCAGCCTTACCCCAAATCCTCTGCATCATCATAGCCCTGAAGGCCTGTGGGGAAGCTCTCAAACATATCTGCTCCCCTTCCCACCACAGTTCCAGGCATATTGATTCCCAGAAAATAGAAAACAGAGAAAAACTGAAACTTACTCCAGAGGTCTACTGAGTGACTCCAAAAAGTTTAGTGGCCTGTCAGGCATCCATGAGATGGATGTCAGGACAGCAGAAAGACCATGAGCACCCTAGAACATCTCAGGTGGTGCCTTCTCTGTGGGAGTCCCATCCCTTGGCAATCAGCTGATTGAAGCCATTCACCAGTGGCCTAAAGGAACCCAAGTGCCCCCCTTTGGTACTAGGATCTCACTGGGGTCTCCAAATGTTATATAGGAATTAGATCATTAGAAACAGAGAAGCCACTTTTTGAGAGGTTAAACTGGGAGTATTTATTAGAAAGCTAGCAAATACAGGTGGACTCTTGTCTCAAAGACCTGCAACCCAGAATACAGCTTACACAATACTTTCAAAGCAACAACCACAAATTTGGGGTGGAGGACGCAACCCAACAGAAGCAGACCATATAGGCAAATGCTCAGGGGAAAGCAAAGTGAACCATTTAGGGAGATAATCCACAGTGAGCATTCTCTGTAGCAAAAGCTCACCTAGAGCTAAACAATATGATCATATCTACAATTCAAAGAATGGCTTATCTCAACTCTAGACTACAGAGCTGGGTGAATAGCCCCACTCCGTAAGATACTGGAATGGCTATGAGAACAAGGCATTGTTACTTAGACCTAGTATCCTCATTTCAAACCCACCTGTCCATGGCCTCTTTGTCCAAGCAATGGAACTGTGATATGACAGGTCAGGATTCAAATGCTGAGCAGACCTGTTAAACCTCACTTCTAAAGGTTATGCATTTTTCCATTTCACTCTTTTGAACTCTTCCAGCTCTCATATTCAGAGTGGATTGCATTATTTTCCCCTGGGGAAGTGGAGACAGAGGAAGAAAGGGAGGAAGAGAAAAGTAGAGGAGAAGACAAGAAGTAAGCCAGGAAAAGAGGAAGACCAGGGGGAGCGAGACAAGGAAAAAAGTGAGGTGGAGAAATTATGTAAATGTGGAAAAATGGGGGTTGACACTCTCATTGATAGAAGGTAAAGTGAAAAGTTTATAGTCTCTCAAGGGTCAAAGACCCTTTCTAGGATTATACTTACAGAGTATATACTTAGAGTGCCATGGTCCAGCCAGATCAAGAAGTCTCTCAGAAGATGATAGGAGATTGAGGAAAAGGCACACACACAAGAACTCTCTCCCCTCCCCCTCCTCTCTCTCTCTCTTTCTCTCTCTCACACACACACACACACACACACACACACACACACGCGCGCGCACGCGCGCGCGTGCGACAAAGCTTTGACTAGGCAGCCAGTCAGAATCCAAAGGTCTTGGAGACTGAAGCATTTATTTATACAAGTATCTGCACAAATTAAAAGCAAGTAGAGTCTATGTGCTAACAACAGGAAGTCACCAGCTCAGCAATTTACATAAAGGTGTATGGTTGTCAAATGAAGCCATCTGAGGTCTTTGTTCTACATTCAATGGATAAGATAATACTACTAACAATGCCTTCCAAGAATGACTATTGCTGCCTGGAAATCTTCAGGCAGAGGTGACAGTTTCAAAACTATTGCTCAAGGAACTCATGTCTCTGGCTCCCAACAAGAGAGGATATATCATGTTCCACTGTAGAGTTGGGATATGTCAGATAGGCTACCTACAGTATACAGGTATGTAATATATAAGCACAGTAGATATTATATACCTCACAAAGTGATCCATGAGCTCCAGTATTCTACAGTATCCATCTCCCTTGCATCTCTGTGGCTTTGTGCCCAATCTCAGCTGGTACTTCAGATCCTCTGCATGTCAACTCTAGTCCCCTACGTGACCCCATTTCTCCTTCAACATGATGAACGAAACTATCACAAACGAGGAAAACTTGCCAGACTGTAAGCACAGTATGCATTGGTGGGAAAGGACACTCATCAAAAAGATGGTCCACAGAACAGCTACAGCAGATGAAACAATTTCAGTTCTCTTTAAATAAACTAAGGGTATATAGTAACTCTGGCCATGGAGGGGTGAATTGTGTGTGTGTGTGTGTGTGTGCTTGTGTGTGTGTGTGTGTTGTTCTTGGGACTTGAACTTAGAGCCTGGGCACTGTCTCTTAATTGTTATGCTCAAAGCTGGAGCTCTACCACTTGAGCAACACCTTCATTTCCAGCTTTTTGCTGGTTAATTCAAAATGAGAGTCCTACAGACTTTCCTGCCTGTCCTAGCTTTGAACTTTAGTTCTCAGATCTCAGCCTGCTGAGGAGCTAGGCATGAGTCATTTGTGCCTGGCCTGAAGAGGTGAATATGTTTACAAACCAAGGAACACATATCTACTTTAAAAACTATAGAGTTCAGGCATTTCAACTGTTACTGTTAGGAAACTGAGTCATGAGGATCTTGAAAGAAAGAAAGAAAGAAAGAGGGCTGGGGATGTGGCCTACTGGTAGAGTGCATGAAGCCCTGGGTTTGATTCCTCAGCACCACATATATAGAAAAAAGCCAGAAGTGGCGCTGTGGCTCAAGTGGTAGAGTGCTAGCCTTGAGCAAAATGAAGCCAGGGACAGTGCTCAGGCCCTAAGTATAAGACCCAGGACAAGAAAGGAAGGAAGGAAGGAAGGAAGGAGGGAAGGAAGGAAGGAAGGAAGGAAGGAAGGAAGGAAGGAAGGAAGGGAAGGAAGGAAGGAAGGAAGGGAAGGAAGGAAGGAAGGAAGGAAGGAAGGAAGGAAAGAAGGAAGGAAGGAAGCAAGGAAGGGAAGGAGGGAAGGAAGGAAGGAAAGAAGGAAAGAAGGAAAGAACAGAAAATCACCTTAACAGACAAGATCAACTTTAATTGAAAGTTGAGGAGGGAGGCCATGGTGACCTGAGGAGAGTCAGAAGCCACAAAGCATGATGTATTTGGGGCAGGGGTGGAGGGACTTAAATGGGTAATGGGTAGAGGGCAAGGTCATAGGGAATGCAAGTATTTAAAGGGTAGGGGTCAGAGTCACAGGTAGCTTGAGGATTGAAAAAGTTTTGAGAGTTTCTGTTGTAGGTGTGGCTCTGGCAACCTATTGTTTGGGCAAGTCTTCTGCCCCACCCCCTTAGGTGGTATCCATCACCTGAAAGGTGGGGGAATGGAATTTCATATTTAGACTAAGATTCTGGGCTGGAAACTAGGCTGGAGAAGTTCAGGAAAGTCCCCTTGGGGGAATGGGGAAGTGCCAAGCCATGGGAGCAATACTGAGTTATGAGAACAAAGCAGATTCCCATCAGTTAGGACTTGCACCATTATAGTCCATGCTGAGGAAAAGCAGCTGACTTAAGTGCATTCCAGTATCTCGAACAACCATGGTGCAGACAGACGTATTTATATAAGGAGACTAGTTAAGCTCTACTCCAACAATCAGTACCACTCACTGCTAGAAAGGATGATGATGATGGGGAGCAGGAGGAAGAGGAGGAAAAGGAGTAGAAGGCAGAGGAGGAGAAGGAGGAGGAAGAGCGTGATGATGAAAATTTTGATGAGGTAAATTAAGACTTAGGCAAACTGGTCTGAGTCAACTTTTCTTTTTCTGAGTCAACTTCTGAAGAAGATAAAACTTGATGAAGTTATGGGAACTTCTGTTTTATATTATGACTGCCTTTAAAAATTCTTTTGTTTATGCATCTGATAAAAATCTAGATATAATATTTTGGGCCTTTTGGACACTGCAAATCTGTTCAGTTTTTGCCTATAAACAATTCATTCTTTGCAGAAGAATCCTGGGAATAAAATTTGAATGAAAAGATTAATAAAACTGCCCATTAGAAAAAAATCACCTCAAATCCTAGATTTCACTTGCACCATCTGCAATTTCTGTGACACTGATTTGAAACTCAAGGTTTGTTAAAAGGCTTGACTTCCTGAAGTTGGTGGATTGCCAAGTGTTCCAGCAAGGACAGATGGTTTGTCTTTTGGTCTCGCTGGGTGTACTAATCTAGGCTTCAACTCTTCTCTCTGTGAGCACTTAACCTTTCTTCTCCTCTTTTGGGAAATTCATAAATGTTACAAAACCTTTATCCAGAAGCATGCAGGTGCATATACAGCCTCCCAAGTTTATACCTGATATTCCAGGTACTCATGTGCCCCATGAAGTCCACCATGAACAGAAGACTAGACAGCCCTGCCTTAGATGAGTCCATGTATTATATGAATTCAGGCACTTGGTATTACTTACTTCTTAAATGTAGTTGATGTTGAGTAGAAACAAGATTTGATGTGTTTTGTTTTCTGCCAGTCCTAGTGCTTAAAATTAGGGCTTGGGTACTGTCCATGAGTGTTTTTTGCTCAAGGTTCGTGCCCTAGCACTTAAGCTACAGCTCCACTTCCAACTTTTTGATGGTGAATTGGAGATAAGAGTCTCATGGACTTTTCTACATGGGCTGGCTTTGAACCATGATCCTTATATCTCAGCCTATAGAGTAGCTAGGATTTTAGGAGTGAGCTACCAGCACCCAGTTAAGAAAATGACCACTAAATTTGTATACAGTTGTTTGACTGCCACTGTATTTCCAGGTTTAGAAGATTGTTATTACCCCACCTCTTGCCTTGAACATCTGTTACTCTGTTTTCTGTCACTATAGATTTGCCTTTTCTGGACATTTCACATCAATAGAATCAAACCCTGTGTGTCAACATGTGTTTAGCTCATTTTTATATATTGTTTTAAAAGTTCATCCATATTGTAGCATATCAGTCATTTCATTTTTACAGAGCTGAATAATGAATAATAATCTATTATATAGAAATAAAATTTTCTTTTGTGCCGGTCCTGGGGCTTGAATTCTGGGCCTGAGCACTGTCCCTGAGCTTTTTTGCTCAAGGCTAGCGCTCTACCACTTGAGCCCCAGCTCCACTTCTGGATTTTTATGAGTAGTTTATTTGAGGTAAGAGTCTCAGGAACTTTCCTGACTAGGCTAACTTTGAACTATGATCCTCAGATCTCAGCCTCCCTGAGTAGCTAGGATTATAGGCCTGAGCACTCAGCACCTACAGCATATAAAATTTTCTGTATGCATTTGTTGGTTGATGAACATTTTCTTTTTACTATTGTGAATTGTACTGCTTTGAACATTCATGTTTAAGATTTTGTTTGAATCTGTATTTTCAGTTCATTTGGCTTTATATCTAAGAGTGCAATTGCTAGGTCATATGATTATTCTAGTTTTTTTTGTTTGTTTTTGGTTGTGGGGCTTGAACTCTGGGCCTGGGTGCTGTCTCAGAGCTCTTCAGCTCTAGGCTAGCGCTCTACCACTTGAGCGACAGTGCTACTTCCACTTATTGGTGGTTAATTGGAGATAAGAGTCTCATGGACTTTCCTGTCCCGGCTGGCTTTGAACCATGATCCTCAGATCTCAGCCGCCTGTGCAGCTAGGATTACAGGTGTGAGCCACCAGCACCTGGCCGATTACTCTATAATTTTACTTTTGCCCCAAACCCAAAATTATTTTCTATATATGCTGGAAAAATTTACATTCCTACTGTTATGAGGACTCCAACACCTTTCTTTCTCTCTCTGTCTGTCTCTGTATCTCTGTCTCTGTCTCTGTCTCTCTGTCTCTCCCCCCCCCATCCAATTGGTATTGTCCATCTTTTTGCTTATGGCCATTCTTGTGGGTGTGATATAAAAGAAATAAAAGGAATTTGGTAATCTCCAATGTCAGGACTATTCACCAGAGAACTTAAAAAGCATGTAGTTTGCATGGCATTTTTCCAGGACAACATCAAGAGCATTTCCTCTATCTTTTTACATAGCTTCACAGTTTCAGGTCTATGTTTACATTTTTTAGTCCATTATGAGTGGATATTTGTAACTGGTGACAGGTAGACATTTAGTTCATTCTGCATATAGAGAGTTAGTTTTCCACCACCAATTTGTAAAGATACTGTCTTTCCCCACTGTGTGTTCTTAGCTCCTTTATCAAAATCAGTTGTGGTTATTCCTGGGCTCTCTATTCTGTTGTATTGGTTCATGAGTCTCTTATTATGGCAATTTCATGCTGTTTTATTTACTGTGGCTTTGCCATATATTTTGTTCTCTTTGCTCAAGATTCTTCATGGTGAATTTTAGGATTGATTTTTTAAATGTCTGTGAAGAACAACATTGGAATTTCAGTAGGGATAGAACCCCAAAACAACAAAAACGAAAGTAGACAAATGGGATTCCACTAAACTAGAAACCCCTGTGTACATTTCCTTTACAATAACAATAAATAAATGGAAAAAAATCAATGAAAAAGAAAACTTGAAAGCTTCTCCATAGAAAAGGAAATTATCAGTAGAACTATCTACAGAATGGGAGAAAATATTCACATATTTTACATCTGACAACAGGTTATTACCTAGAATTTATAAGGAAATAAAATAACTCAGTTGCTCCCCTAAATCAACTAACACAGTTTAAATGGATTGAAGAAATTTAGATATTTCACAGTTTGTACAAATGATGAATAGATTGATGGATGTTATTTAATATCACTAATTATCTGGGAAGCCCAAATGAAAGCTACAATAGGATGTTGTTACAATGGCTGTGAAAATGAGGAAAGACCAGGGTACCAGTGGCTCATGCTTGTAATCATAACTACTCAGGAGGCTGACACTGGAGGGTCTTGGTTCAAAGCCAGCCTGAGCTGAAAAGTCTATGACACTCCATCTCAACCAGCAAAAAGCTGAACTGGAGGTATGGCTTAGGTGGTGGAGTGCCAATCAGGAGCAATTAAGGTTGAGAAAAATGAGGCCTCGAGTTCAAGTCTCCCAATACCAGAAAAAAATAGGAGGAAAGAAAAGTTTTTACAAAAGTTTGAGAAAAGTGGACTCTAGTAAATTACTAGTGGAAGTGTAGATTAGTATGGCTATTATTGAAAACAGTATGAAGCTTCCTAAAATAATTAAAAAATAGAACTACCATGCAATGTAGGTTTCTCATTACTGAGTATATACCTGAAAGAAATAAAAGCACTAGATAAATATGTTGAAAATATTTGCATACCCAGGCATACTGTAGCATTATTTATAATAACCAGGATCTGAATCCAATTAAAATATTCATCAACTCACAAATAGATAAAGAAAATATCATACATATACACAGTGGAATATAACTGAGCCACAAAAAAAGATCAAATCCTGTCATTTGCATCAGCAAGCATGGAAGTGAAGGACATTGTGTTAAGTGAAATTAGCCAGGCACAGAATGATTTCATTCATGTGGAATCTACCTTTTGATCTTATAAGTGGCCAGTAGCATCTTGATTACCAGAAGCTGCAGTAGGGAAACAGGGAATCTGGAGAGATTGATTAAAAGTGAGATGAGGAATGCAAGCAACTGGATACCATCAGCATTCCAGAATTCATAACTGTAGCAGCAAGCTTACACCAGTGATAGGCAATACTAGAAGTGTGTCTCATTGAGAAGATAAGTAGCAGTCTTGGGCTTGAAATATTGCAGAAAATTCTTGTGGAGCATTGTAGAATGAATAGTGATTATGGGTGAATAAACAAAGGCCATTTGATCTCCAGCAAATTCTGGCTTCCTTCAATTTCTTGTGGAGTATTAGGCACCTTGCAATGTCCTACAGGATCCCCTCCTGTCACTTCTCTATAGCACATTGACCTTTTCCCTGTTCCTCAAACATCCTGCTGTCATCTCATAATTTGCTCACCTGCTGTTCTCTCCACCTGGTGCCTCTTACCTGGGATAACACATAACTTGTGCCTTCATTTCCTTCATTCTGTCCTGAAATGTCACCATCTCAGTGATGTTCTTCCTGCCTACCCTATCAAAAGGAGTCCCTTATAATCCTCACTTCCCTTTCTTGTTTGGAGTATTTTCTCCATCTCACTTCCTGTCATCTCACATGTTGTCTAGGAGCAGGACCATGAGTGTAGCTTTTGATCTTTATCAAGCTGGGCTGTATCCTCAGTGAAGAAAATTGTACCTAGCACAGTAAAGGTGCTCCACAAATATTTTTGAAAGGAATAACTGACCATTGTCAGTACAATCACATGCCATAGAAATTAGAATGCATTCTAGGGCTAGAAGTCATAGGTCAGTGGTAGATCATGTGATTAACATACATGGGACTCTGGGGTACATCTTTAACACCACAACATATTTAAATATCTGTATCATTAAGGAATAGAACAGGCAGTGTATTTTTAATAGTTATAAGCACTGAAGTAGGACTATAGAACTTCTTTCCCCCACCCTAACAGTAGTGATATTTGAACTCAAGGCCTCACACTTGCTTGGCTAGTACTTTATCACTGAGCCATCCTTCTAATCAGGTAAGTTATAGTTACTTGGAGATAAGATTCTTGTGGGATTTTGTCCCTGGGCTTGAAATGTGCTCTTGTAGCTCTCAGAGTCACACTTTCTCACTTGGCTTTTTCGCTCATGGCTGGTGCTCTGACTCTTGGACTACGCCTCCAGCTTCCATTGAATGCTTTTGAACCACTCATCTCACTTAATGGGATGTCAACTTTGGAAGGTGAAGTCTTATGCTACTGTTACCAGTTTCTTCCTGTTTTCCTGCTGTTAATGGTAGTCAGGTACATGAGAGGAAGTAGGGATAGAAGAGGTAGTTTCTTTAGACACCCATCCTGTCCCTTGGATGAATTTCCTATGCTGAAATCAGATTCTATCCAGTTAGGCAGAGTGTACTAAGTGCAGAGAAAATGTTTAATCAGTCATAGAAACATAATGCAAGTAATTTTTAGAACGAACATTGTTTTCGAAGGTAACAGTGTGCTGTAGAGAGAGAACATTCGCCTGGGGATCCAAGCCAATTCTATTTCTAAGTCTACTGTTACCCTGCACGGCAGAGAACCAGCATACAATGCCCCTCCTAAGCCTAAATGGCCATAACAAGATCAAAATAAAGGAATGCCTCCATTTCCACAGATGCAAGGATGGAAACTAAATGACAAGGTTGGACCTTACCCCTACAACCTACGTTCTGCCTGGTGCGATTTACCCAAGCTTCCTCCTCCTTTGTGTGTGGGGATTAAACCTCAGGCCTTGGACCTACTAGGCAAACCTGTTACTCTTCACATTTAATTTCTCCTAGTCTGCTGGCTCAGTCTTTGTCATTTAAGCAGACTCCATTTATAGATGAGTGTGTGTGTGTGTGTGTGTGTGTGTGTGTGTTAGGGATGGAACCCAGGGCCTTGTTTACACTAAGCACTTATTCTAACACTTTCCTACATTCCCAGTACCAGTTTGTCCCATCTTAAAATAAATCTTGCCAGTTTCCCATATGCCCTTTTTCATGTCATTAGAATGTTCAGAAATGGGGGAAATGAAATCTAAGTTAAGTGATGTTAAGTAGAAAACTTATAGTCTCAAATCTGAATGTAAGAATTAAAAGATTTTATTAGGAGGATGAGGTCTCGGAGATGACAGTTTGAAGCCAGCTGAGCAAAACAGTTAGTAAAATCCAATCTCAATAGATAAGATATGTGTGGTGGCTCATATCTATAATGCCAGCAACACAAGGGGGATAGTAGAAGGATCATGAACTAAGACTAGTTCTGGGAAAAAAATATCAGGCCATATCCAAAAAACAGTTGAAGTACAAAAGGGCTGGATATTGTGACTCAAATAGTAGAGCATCTGTCTAGCAAACACAAGGCTCTGAGCTCAAACCATACCATTACAAAAAAATTGTATTGTTGAAAGTGAAGAGCTGAAGAAAAAAATTGCCCTCCTTCTTTTTCATATTCTGTTGTTATCTGTTATGAAATTGTTAATGATGGCAAATCCATACCTCTACTTGGAAATTAAAAGTATGTGCTTATTCTCTATAATCTGTATTGAGATATTTAAGTCTAGTAGACATATATAGATTTTCCAAAATCTGTTAGGGTATTTGATATTTAGAATTATATTCCAATTAATTCTTTAATGTAATAGTGAGTATTCTTACCTCATGCTGTCTCCACCTTCAAGTGCCACTGATTTGTGAGCAATGCATATTTTTCATAAGTAACTGCATTTGAAAATCATAGCATAGAGCAGATGATCTGATTTACTTTTAGTGAACTACCAGGAACAACACAAGTCAGACAGATACATTTGAAGAGAGGAGCTAATGGTGTTATAATATCATATAATAATAGCTATTCTGATACCCATTAGATGTCTATTTTTTTCTATCTTCCTTTCTTACCTACCTTTCTGTTCCCATGGTACTACTTCAATCAGGCTTGTTGAGATTGGCTAGCCAGGCCTAGAACTCAAAGTACCACAGGGTGATTATTCCAGAAGGCAAAGTCAAGGTCAGAAAGAAGAGACAGAGCGCTGCCATTGACACAAGCTTAATATACAACAGTCTTCCCACCAGTAGCATTTTGGATTAGGAGTCATGGCAAGACTCAAGTTCTCCATAATGATGTCAAACAAAACTTGAACATATAAGAAATAACATTTGTAGGCAATGGAGTACAACCCAAGTGGCTTTATTAATAACAATGATATCAAAGCAGTACTGGCAGTACAAAGTACAGACGTACAGCCAGAGTATCAAACAGATTGACCTTTATGGTAAAGTTGCTTATATTCTAACTGTCTGTGATCTGAGTTTTATAAGTGATTGGAGCATGCCTAATTTTACCAGCAGAATTAGGTAGTTCTGATTGTAGGTTTACAGGCCTACTAATCAGAATTAGGCAGAAAACGCTCAGTAGATCAATCACCATTTCTTTAAGTTTAGTATAGAATTTGCACATGATTGCCTTGTTGCCCATGAACTACAAGAGGAATTTTACACGCTCATATCATTAAAAAATCTCAAAGAAGTGTAATGTTTCATGAGTTCATGTGTTAGGAAATCCAAACTTCAGAATCTGAAAATAAAATTAGTGGACCAGGTCCATACTTACTTGTTTAAGTATTGATGATGACTACTTTCATTGCTACAATGACAGAGTTGAATACTGGTGACAGATATCACATGGCATATAAAAAGGTTTGTCAACCATAGATTAGTGTATAATGTCCATTGACATTGCTCATGATTCTTTAAGAAGTTACTTACATCTCTGGTACAAGTAAAAACCATATCAGAGAACTGTCAGTAACCAATGAGTGTTATATTTTCTGTGACTAAGTAATTGACAATACATCTGATATGCCAAATTCTGGGTAAAAGCAGAATGTATTCCTCATTCCCTCTTGGCTGTGATTGCTTCCCAGGGTCCTGAATGTAGGCTGTGTGCCACCTAAACTGCTTCTCTTCTCAATGTCCCCAGAGTTGGGCTCTACTCTGTGATTGAGCTTTTGCTTTAGTATTCTGTTTAGGATTATAATTCCTTCCTTAAGGATAGGCTGTATCCTGAGCTCTGGCCTCATTGGCCAGGATCTTGATTCTCTAACAAATCATTTTGCCTTCCATTGCCTCTGCAGCTGGGTCCTGCTCTGCATAGCTCCCTCTTCTAGTTAACATCTTTCTATAACGCAAACAGATTATCTGAGGCCAGGTCTGGCTTGCAAATATTTAGTCCTTCTGATTTTCCCTACCCCAATCCCAGGACCTTATCATATCTTCAATGAAGTTCATGTTTATCTCATCTTTTCAACTCTGATTTGAAATGTCATACACAATTTCGAGGGAATATTCCTACAACAAACTTAGTCCATGAAATTGAAATCTGACCTTTGCCAAGATCCTTTCCTCTTCTTCCTTTCGCTGTGGTCCAAGCATGCATCATGGCCCAGTATCTATTAATATTAAAAGTTAATAGATCATGGGCAATTATTGTTGGAAGAAAACGTAGACGTCACCAATGAGATAACAAATGTGGACATCTACAAGTGGGCCTAAGCATTTTTTGTTAGCATACATCAATTGTATAAAGGATTTTAATTGTGTTTTCCATAAATATATATGATGTTCTCCCAGTACCCTCTTCTTTCACCTTCATATCTCCCACTACTTCCTCTCACTAGACACTTTCTACACTCATGTCTCATTACTGTTATCATCATCATTATTTTACGTCTAGATTCCATATATGAGAAAAATGTGGTATTTGGGTGCTTGGGCTTGGCTTATTTTCTTCAACATAATGTTCTCTAGTTCTATTTATTTTCCTGTAAAAGACATAATTTAGTTCTTATTTATGATGAAATAATACTCAATTATGTGTGTATGTACACATATAAATACACACATATATGTTACTTCTTAAACACAATGAAATGGTTGTTTTTTTTCCAGTCCCTAGGCTTGAGACTCAGTGCCTCAACACTATCCCTGGCTTCTTTTGGCTCAAGGCTGGTACTCTACCACTTGAGTCACAGGGCCATTTCTTTTTTTTTTTTGGCCAGTCCTGGGCCTTGGACTCAGGGCCTGAGCACTGTCCCTGGCTTCCTTTTGCTCAAGGCTAGCACTCTGCCACTTGAGCCACAGCGCCCCTTCTGGCCGTTTTCTGTATATATGGTGCTGGGGAATTGAACCCAGGGCCTCATGTATATGAGGCAAGCTCTCTTGCCACTAGGCCATATCCCCAGCCAACAGGGCCATTTCTGGTGTTTTCTTTTTATGTGGTACACAGGAACTGAACCCAGGGATTCATGCATGCTGGCAAGCACTCTACCACTAAGCCATATTCCCAGCCCACATGTTACTTCTTAACGTGTGAGGAATTCTATCACTTTTTGCTTACTAGTATAGCATAACAGTATTGCAGCCTATGGGAGGCACAATAGATACTTGTTGAGTAGCATTTGTTATTCCTACACATTTTTTATAGACCTTGCGTTGGATGCACAGTGTGACTTAGATTAAGCTAATGAAATGATTTTATTACTTGTACCAGGGGCCATTTGGCAATGACTAAATATAATTTAGTTGTCACAAGTGAGAATGGCAATAGTTATGATATGTACTGAGTAAAGGTCAGTGATGGTGCTAAGCATTGTAAATCCTGTAGGATATCCCTTCCAAAGTATTATCCTTTCCCAAATGTCAGAAACCCAAGGTTGAGAAGCTCTAGACTAGGCAGATAACAGATAATTTCTTTTGTAACAGCAATGAGGAAGGGAGAACAAGTAGAACCTAAAGGAATTTAAAAGAAGTGAAATTGTTTTGTATGGTACCATAATGGTGAATTATTGTCATTATATATTTGTCAAGAGTCATAGAAAGCACTGCACCAAGAGTGACCTGTGACATGCACCTTTGGTATATCATGATACTCCTTTAGTGCAGGCTGTTGACAATATGTATATATGGGGAGGGGGAGCTGCATGGGAACTATGTACTCCTGCTTGCTTTTGCTGTAAATTTAAAACTACTCTAAAAATAATTTTTTAAGGAAATGAACTAGCTAGAAATAGAATATTGGTTTTCAAACAGTAGGTTATCTTCTAAAATATCTTGGATAATACTAAAGATTACATTGTAAGGTTTACATATGCTTCAGAAGGACAAATTTAACAATGTGCTGCATTTTGTTGACTTTTCCCCCATTAAGAGATAGAATGAAACCAATTTCACATCACAGTTGTAGTATTTGAAATAGATGGTTTTTCTGCATTTGGGGCCTGAACCCAAGATAGATTTTTGTCACTGAAGCATCTAAGCAGGTTCATGAAACCTTAGTTAGAATTTGACTCCTTTGCTACTAGCAAGGGAGAGATGAAAAGTCATTTCTGGCAGACTAGTGTTTTTTGGTTTTTTTTTTTTGTCATTCCTGGGGCTTGAACTCAGGGCATGGGCACTCTTCTTGAGCTCTTTTGCTCAAGGCTAGCGCGCTACCACTTTGAGTCACAGCACCACTTCCAGTTTCAAGTCATGTAATGTAGGAAGGGAAAGAAAAGTTTTCTGGGTATTAATTGGAGGTAAATGTTGCAGAGACCTTCCTGTCCAGGCTGGCTTTGAATCATGATCCTCAGATCTCAGTCTCCTGAGTAGCTAGAATTACACCCCACTAAAATAATAGGGAATAGTTTATTAAAAAAAAAAATCAATAGAATTTGCCATCATCACTGGATTTGGGGCTAGTATCATAGTTTCTGTATCACTGTAATTTTCAAATACTTAGCATATTATTTTATTTCCAGATATTTTTCAGTACTTAATTAATGAATTGAGTACCTCAGTACTTAATTTATGATCACTGATATAGGTTATGAGTAGTAGTTTATAAAGGCTACATATTTCCTCCAGGAACTACCTCAAGGGTAGGAGCTAAGTCTTACTCATATACTCTGAAGCCTACCTATTGGAGTTCTCAGCAGATCATATGGCCATTGTATATTCCATCCTGACATTTTTTGGATGGTCATGAGGTTTGAACTCAGGGCCTGGGTGCTGTCCCTGAACTCTTCTGCTAAAGGCTAGTGCTCTACCACTTTGAGCCATAGCTCCACTTCCAGTGTTCTGGTGGTTAATTGCAGATAAGAGTCTCATGGACATTCCTGCCCTCGCTGGCTTTCTAACTGTGATCCTCAGATCTCAGCCTCCTAAGTATCTAGGATTAAGGTGTGAACCACCAGCATCTGGCTCAATCCTGACTTATTGACTAGATGGACATTCATTGCTTCTAATCATTCACATGTGAAAAATCACATTTCAAGTATTTAACATAAACTAAACCTTATTTTTTAAATTACACTTCAATTTCACATGCTTGGATTTTTTCAGAAAATAGAGTATAGTTTTCCTATATGAATAAAACTTCTGCAGCTGAGTTCTAAAGATGATCATTTTTTTCCTTGGAAAAGAAGCTTAGATTGGGTAGCTAACATTTTTCCGAATCAGTTACTAAACTAGTTCATAGCCCAGTAACTCCAACAATGTGAAAACTATATGAGATTTACAAATTCACACTATATTCACTCAGCATTTCCTCAATTGGTTCCATATGATTATCAAGGTGAGTCAATGTCTGATCACCCGTCAAATGGCAATCCAGTTTGTTCAGTTATTTCTGATGTGATCACCAAGATCAGCTGAAATTTCTGTCTAGAAAAACATTTTCCTGTAATGAAATTCAAACAGTTCATTCAACAAATCTCAGTACTACTGGTGGGTCCACTACTTCGAATGTTAGAGTAGTTATGTTTTGTTTTTATACTTACTAGACTGGGAAATGGAGCACTTTAATTCTTGAAAGACATCCAATAAAGAGATTTTCATGCATGGAATTAGAATACAACTTATAAATTTCTTTCCTTTTAGTAAGTCAATTTAAAATCTTCAGTAACAGGGGAGCAAAAGCCATCCAATACAACCAATCATGGACTCTAACTTCATTCATATACTATTTTTACCACATGATGCTAAATGTTGCTGTGGAAGGAAGAAAAATCTGCATTAGTTCATTAATGGCTTCCAAAATTAGAGTGGTGATAATTCTTGGATGTTAATTTGTAGACAGCAGAGTTTTATTTGATCCTGTATGTTCAATACTTCTCCCAGAGGAATAAAGAAAAGATCTGAAAATTGAAAGTAGTAACAGAAAAAAAACACCAAAAAACATAAATCCCCAATGTATAACAAAATATTCATCTCTCCCTAAATGGAGACATTTCCAGTTATATCTAATAAAACAGTGGGGGAATTGTATCTCTTTTGTTTTCTTTTATGTAGTATTGAAGGTCATCATGCTAGCTCACCCAGGCCTAATATTCTACCACTTGAGCCATGCCTCTAGTTCAGCTTTTTGCTGGTCATTTTAGAAATGGAATCTCATGGACTTTTCTGCCTAGAGTGGCCACAAGCCTCAATCTTCTGGACCTTAACCTCGTGAATGTCTAGGATTATATGTGTGAGCCACCTGCACCTGGCTGGATTTCTTTTCTTTCACTTACCATAGTGATTTAACATATCATCCACATTGTAGAGGTACCCATATTTCATTTCTTTTCAGTGACAAATAATATTTTACTGTATGGATATACCATCTTTTATTATGCATTCACTAGTTGATGGACATTTGGGGTTTTCCACTTTTTTATTACTACTCTGAATAATGTGAGGGTTTTTTTTTTTTTGTCAGTGGTGGGGCTTGAACTCTGGGCCTGAGCGTTGTCCCTGAGCTCTTCAGTTCAAAGCTTGTACTCTACAGCTTGAGCCACAGTGCCACTTCCGGTTTCCTAATGGTTAATTGGAGATAAGAGTCCACAGACTTTCCTGCCCAGACTGTCTTGAATTTCAATTCTCAGATCTCAGCCTCCTGAGTAGCTAAGATTACAGGCATGAGCCATTAGCACCCAGCGTTAATGTGTATTCTTAGTCCATTGGGTATGTTAATGTTAATAATATCTGTGTTGTCCTTTCGGTCTGGACATTATTTTTGTTTCACATGTGTATGTATGTATATATGTATGTATTGAAGGTGTTGGAGGTTGAACTCAGGGCCTTATTTGCTCAGTCTGATTGCTTGTTTGCTCAGCTGGCATTCTACTACTACTTGAACCACACTTCCAACTTTGTTCTTTGCTGGTTCATTAGAGATGGAGTCTTTTGGACATTTTTACTAAGGGTGGCTTCAATCCATGGTCCTCTGGATCTCAGCCTCTTGAATAGCTAAGATTATCGGTGTGAATCACCAGTGCCTAGATTTTTCTTAGTATATATTTTAACTATAGAATTTTTATTTAATCTAGGAATTATCTCCAGTCAAACCCTCTTGTAAGTAACTGTTGTAAGAGATGATGACTGAAGTGGCCCACTAGATCATGGCCAGGAACTAGTGTGAGCTAAATGTTTTCAGGAGCACTTTGATCATAGGGCAGATGGCAATCTGTGGGAGGCAGCTGAAAAAGACAAAGCAAGACCAAATGAAGAATGCAACTTTTTCATTAATACCAAAAACACAGAAATGAAGGACTGTAAGAAGCAAACCAGACCTTCACATATTGCCTGATCTCATTTGTCTCTGGATATGTCCAATCACATAGTTTCTTATAGTGAGTTTAAATAAATGGCTGAATCATGAAAATGAGGTTCCCTGTGTTAGAAAAATATCAAAGTGCTTAAGAGGAAACCAATTCATTAGAACAAGAGATGAACATAAAAATAAACAAGAGAAGAGAAATGCTGTTATGATTTTTTAGTCTTTGCTCAACTCTTTTCTTCAGTCAGTCCCTCCTGTGTTATATATGGTGCTCTCTGGGTTAACCACTTTAGTCTTCAGCCTTGAAGCACTAAATCTGTGATTTAGAAGACCAATATCATTCACACAGGTTTTTGTTCTCTAATGATTTGATCACCAGAAATGTAGACTTTGTTTTTTTAAATATAATTGAAAACAGTCGTGGCAATAAATTTATTTATGTCTTATAAATATCATCAAAATCAGCCACCTTCTTCACCTAGTATAAGATGATCTCCAAGGAAACTGGGTTTAGTTATTTTAGAAATATTGATTTAAAAATTCTCTCATTTTGGGCTGGGGATATGGCCTAGTGGCAAGAGTGCCTGCCTCGGATACACGAGGCCCTAGGTTCGATTCCCCAGCACCACATATACAGAAAACCGCCAGAAGCGGTGCTGTGGCTCAAGCGGCAGAGTGCTAGCCTTGAGCGAGAAGAAGCCAGGGACAGTGCTCAGGCCCTGAGTCCAAGGCCCAGGACTGGCAAAGAAAAAAAAATTCTCTCATTTTGAGTCATATTGGTCAGTCCTTAGCTTATCCTCTAGGCCTAGTTATATTGGTCTTTTACAGACAAAAATAGTGGGGATATTTTTTCAAGTTTAGAGATTAGTGTCATATTTTTTTCAACAAAAGAGAAATTAGTGAGAAAGAAGAAAAGAGCTATGTAGATTTATCAATCTAAAATGAGTAGCACTATACCAAAGGAGATACAATCCTTGCCCCAAGCAGCCAATACTCTTGCTGAGAAAAGCAAGAATATGCATGAAAGAATTTATCATATATCTATCTATCTCTGGCAAAGGAACTCAGACACAGGAGGGATAAATGTGGTCTCAAAGATTACATCATGGATAAACTATGCCTTAAAGTGAGCCTTAATTTTGGAGGGATTTGATCAGAATAAGAAATGTTGGGCTTGAACATCAGTGTGAATGAACAAAGGATTGTTGGAAGGTGTAGCATAATATGTAGTTATGCTCACATTCTTAGGAACAAATGAAAAATAGGCTATATATGTTGAACAGGGAAAGCTATGATGAGTTTTCAGAAGGTAAGCAGATATCCAGAAGCTGCCTGTATGGAAATTAGGAGAGTTTCCCCAGAGCTGGGTGTATCCAGCTGCATTTTTTGTCTAAAGGGAGCGGTATAAGTGACTATTAAATTAGTAAATATCAAACATCGTGATATAGAGGACAGGATGGGTAAGGAGCTTTTAGGTTTGGTTAAGATACTTCAGGGAATAACATGTGCATTCTATCTACTGTATTGAGCACGTAGCTTATATGGATGAACAAGTGAGAGTTCCTGACCTCATGGAGTTTATAGCCCAGACATGCGCAGTACTAGGGTAGCAGGAAGAATGTAAAGTATAAATAAAGTACAGAAGAGGTTCAGAAAAGGCATTAATTCTATAAGGGTTCCTTTTGGCTTTGAAAACTGACAGAGAAATGATTTTACTTCAGGTAGTAGTATAGTACACAAGAAAGGAACCTATGGCAGACTTTAAGGGTTTTAGAGGGCTTTGCAAAGGAAGTAATGTATAAACTGGATTCATAGGATGAGTTGGGATTAGCTAAATGAGATTCAAAAGAAATTACTCAAGCAGGGAACACCCTGGCTCTGGAGCCTTAGAGAAAAGAAAGCATTATCACTCGTCTGAATGACTTCTATAAATATTGTTGAAGCATTAGCCAGGATCCTCTAATGGAGTACCACATACTGTCATGTGAGGTATTTTCAATCAACCCAAAGTGGCACTGAGAAGCAGCAAAAGAGTGATATAGTTAGAGTTGTTCTTGTTAAAAAGCTCCCCTGACTGGATGTGGACTGGGGCAAAGCAAATTCTGGTTGATAAATTATGAGGCCATTGTAGTTTAAGAGCCAGATTATGGTGTTGGAGGACATAGGAGTATGGTGAATTCAATAAATATGTAGGAGGAAGAATGACAGTTCTTGCTAATTAGTTGGAGGTGGGAGGTTTAGGGAGACAGAACAGTCAAGAATGACAAGAGATTTTTGGCTTAGACAAACTGACTGGATACTAAGTTAGGAAATGGAATGGGGGTTTATGTTTATTTATTTCCTTGTTTTTTGTGCTTGTCCTGAGGCTTGAACTCAGTGCCTGGGTGCTGTCCCTGAGCTTTTGTGGTCAAGGCTAGCACTCTATCATTCAAAGACAGCTCTACTTCCTGCTTTTTGGTGGGAGATAAGAGTCTCATGGACTTAAATTCCCTGGCTGGCTTAGAACTACAATTTTCATATCTCAGCCTCCTAAGTAGCTAAGATTACAGGCCTGAGCCACCAAAACCAGGCCGTATGCATGTATATACGTATGTATGTATGTATGTATGTATGTATGTATGTATGTATGTATGTAATCTATCTATCTAGCTATCTAGCTATCTACCTACCTACCTATCTATCTGAGGCAAAGTATTATTACTACATAGCCTAGGCTGACATCAAAGTCAAGATTCTCCTACTGAGTCTGTTGAGTACTGGTATTACAGGCATGCAACACACTACTTCTCCACCCCAACAGCTAAGATGTAAGGTTTGTTTGCTAAGAGGCAATGGTCTATTCTTATATAGTGAACTTTCTCTTCCAATCTTGCTGGAGTAGTTTTTTTTTAATTTTCTTTTTATTCATCTAGTTACTTATGTGTTTATTTAGTGGTGCTTGAGGTCAAATCTATGGATTCTAACATGTTCTACTATTGAAATAACTCCTAGATCATGTGTGTGTGCATATGTGTGTGCCAGTACTCAGGCCTGTGTGCTGTCCCTGAGCTTTTTTTTGCTCAAGGCTAGCACTCTACGCCTTAAGCCACACCTCCACTTCTGGGTTTTTAGTGGTTAATTTGAAATAAGAATCTCATGGGCTTTCCTGTCTGGGTTGAGGAGAGACTTTTTTGTGTCAGTCATGGGGCTTGAACTCGGGCCCTGGGTGCTGTCCCTGGGCTCTACAGTTCAAGGCTAGTGTTCTACCCCTTGAGCCACAGTGCCACTTGTGGCTTTCTGGTAGTTAATTGGAGATAGTCTCACAGACTTTCCTACCTGGGGAGTTTTTGAACTGAGATCTCAGACCTCAGATTCCTGAATAGCTAGGATTACAGGTGTGGACCACCAGCACTTGGTCAGACCTTTTCCTTTAAGAAAAACAATAAAGAGAGGAGAAAGATTAAGTGTTAGTGGCAGAGGAAACCTAGTGAAGGCCATAGTTTGATCACTGAAGAAGGCTTTGAGATTTTTCTGCAGAGTGTGAATGTCAAGAAAGGGCATACAAATTATAGAGAAGAAAAAAATACTTTGTGTATTAAATGCCAGAAAGTTGTGAATTACACCATTCCTGACAAATAGTCACTGAACATTTAGCTATTTTTTAGAAGTTTGTGAATGTTTAAAACAGTTCAACAATACACCAGTATATCTAAAAAAATTTACATTTTCAGGATTGTAGGTGCAGGAGACACAAGGCAGAAAAGATATATTTTCTAATATTTCAGCAGCATAAGACTGATTTACATAGCTTGAAAGAAGTCTGTAGGTAATTCTCAAGTTATCACAATAATCACTTAATATATATTTACTCTTAATCAGGGGCAATTCTTTCCAACCCCAGAGGACTTTTTGCATTGCCTAGAGACTTTAACTTTTGTTGTTTGTTGCATTACATGTATGTGTGTGTATGTGTGTGTGTGTGTGAGAGAGAGAGAGACAGAGACAGAGACAGAGACAGAGAGAGACAGAGAGATTTGAACCCAGGGCCTCATACATGCAAAGTACACCTTCTAGAACTGAGCTGTACTCCTAGCCTTGGTTATCACATCTTGAAGGAGAAGTTGTGGTAAGAGGTTAAGGATGTTGCTATATATCCCACAATGTACACGATAGGCCCAGCCACAAAACATTGTGACACTTGAAAGTCAGTAGTAGGAAGGGTGAGGAAGAACTCTGTAATCCATCAATCCAAGGCAGACACAATAATCTCTCATGCAGATAATGACATGGAGAAATGCAGAGGCTGAATAACTTTCCTAAGGTCTCTGAATCACAAGAAACAGGATCTCAGTTTTGAATCCATTTGTCTGATTCTAAAGTAATTTTTTTGGTACTAGTATTGGAGCTTGAACTTAGGGCCTAGGCCCTTGGGTATTGTCCTTTAGCTTTTTTACTCAAGGCTAGTGTTCTACCACTTGAACTACAGCTCCACTTGTGGCTTTTTGGTGGTTAATTGGAGATAAAGGTCTCATGGACTTTTCTGCCCAGGCCAGCTTTGAACATTGATCCTCATCTCATCCTCCCAAGTATGTGGAATTTTATAAGCATGAGCCACTCATTTATAGCTCTTAAAAATCCTCATAACTGTCTTAGAAATAATTTTTATAAAAATACTTTTTTTTTAAGGGAAATAAACTTTATTATTTCTCCAGAGATGGAATAATGCTAGTATCACACAGATGTTTGATAGATTCCAGTCTTTCTAAGGAATAAAAAGAAATGACTAACAATGTGATTGCATAGCCCTATATAAGTTTAGGGATCCATATAAATATTTAATAATATTTCTCCCTGATATTAGATGGTTCTGAAATTAAAAAAATACTTTTAATAATACATTAAAATCTGTTTTCTCCCCTGCCAGTATACCAAGATCATATCAATCAACTCTGTCCTTTGACACTTAAGATGAGCAAAACAGTATTGTCCAGTAGGAAACATACTTCAGCCAGAGACCTCAGATATAGCCATGCCAACATGACATATTTTGTTATTTGTGAGAATCTTCCAGTTGAAAAATATTGTTTTCTCATGATAGCCCATAGCAGATACACTCTCAAAGTCAGTTGAACATCCACAGGATGAAATAGGTTCTTTCTTGGTTTTGGATCACAGTTATATTTCTGTGCTGTGAACCATTCATTATGCAAATTCCCCAAGTGCCTCTTGACAATCAGAAGACAGGATCTCAAGCTCTAACCAAATGGCGCACCAGTCTATGTCAAGATGTGGCACTTTGGCAGTTTTATTTTGCTTTTGTAAAATCTTCTTTTGGTTATTTTAAACTTTTTCCTTTGTGTTACTGTGTCAAATAAATAAATGCAAATAAATTCAATAATCTTTAATAAAGTTGTAGATTTCTGGAAAAAGTTTTGCCTCCATGCTGGACATTTTCCTAATTTGTGTCCCCTAGAATGTGTGCAAATTTTATTGTATGGTCTTATCTGCTGCTCATTTGTAACTCAGATGACCTACTCATCTTCGTTTTCTTTGTTTATTTTTGTTGTTGCTGCTGGCATTTGGTGGTACTGGGGTTAGAGATCAGGACCTCATTCTTGCTAGGCAAGCACTCTAGCACTTGAGCTAGAGCCCAAGCCTTTTTTGTTTTAGTTTGCTTTCTAGATAGAGTGTTGTTCTAACTTTGCTTAGATGAGCTTCAAACCACACTTCTTCTTTCTTTTTCTACTTCCTGAGCATCTGGGATTATAGGTAAGCATCACCTGGTCCAGGTTGGTTTTGAAACAAGGTCTTGCTAACTTTTGCCCAGCTTAGCCTCAAACTTCAAACCTCCTATTGTTGTCTCCTAAGTATGAGGAAAAATCAGACCTAATTTCTTTTTTTTCCAGTAAGGGAACTTGGTTGGGATTTATTGAGTAAGAAAGCAAGCAGGCAAGCAGACAAACAAACACAAAGCAGATAGACAAACAGAAGGTCCTGGACACTCTAACAGAGTGGGAGTCCTCTCGAAGGGAGACAGAGAGACATCCCTAAATTGTTTTTAGCAGTAATCTCCCATCTTGAGAATCTCCTAAGTCCTGGTCAACAGAGATATTGATCTTAAAATTTCTCAAAGCCTAATAATTAGTTTTTCCAGTAATAAAAGCTAATATTACTACTACTGTTCATTGACTTACAACCAGAAGTTTGAATATCAGAATTTGCTTGTGGACTTTACCTGATTTGGCAAAGAGAAACATGCATCAACTCTTAATATTGCACCAGTAGTTTGCTGTGGGTGAGATTAGGATGTCATTTTTCAGCAAGTAAAGCATGGAAAACTGTTATCCTGGTGGTTATGCTTTGAAAGCTCTGGCTACCCAGACCCTACCCACTGAACCCACATCAGTCTGAATCCCTTGGACTGGAGCCCAGACATCAATATTTTTTTTTTTATTGTCAAAGTGATGTACAGAGAGGTTACAGTTTCATACATTAGGCCTTGGGTACATTTCTTGTACTGTTTGTTACTTCCTCCCTCATTCCCCCCTCCCCCTTTCCCTCTCCCACCATGAGTTGTTCAGTTGGTTTACAACAAATGGTTTTGCAAGTATTGCTTTGGGAATCATTTGTCTTTTTATCCTTTGTCTTTTGATTTTGATATTCCCTTTCACTTCCCTAGTTCTAATACCAGTATATACAGTTTCCAATGTACTCAGATGAGATACAGTGGTAGTGCAGGTACAATCACAGGAAGGGGATACAAGAGGATCATTAACAATAGAAGCTACGGTTTTACATGGCATGTTGAAAGTAATTAAAACAGTGATATAACAGTCGTTTCCATAACATGGAGTTCATTTCACTTAGCATTATCTTATGCATTCATAAGGGCATAGGCTCTTGTGATCCTCTGCTGTGACTTGCCTAAACCTGTGCTAATTATTCCCTATGAGGGAGACCATAGAGTCCATGTTTCTTTGAGTCTGGCTCACTTCACTTAGTATAATTTTTTCCAAGTCCTTCCATTTCCTTACAAATGGGGTAATGTCATTCTTTCTGATAGAGGCATAAAATTCCATTGTGTATATGTACCACATTTTCCTGATCCATTCATCTACTGAGGGGCATCTGGGTTGGTTCCATATTTTAGCTATGACAAATTGTACTGTGATGAACATTGTTGTGCTGGTGGCTTTAGTGTGTTCTTGTTTGTGATCTTTTTGGTAGATGCCCAAAAGTGAGGCTGCTGTGTCATAGGGGAGCTCTATGTTTAGCCTTCTCAGGAATCTCCATACCACTTTCCAGAGCGGCTGAACCAGTTTACATTCCCACCAACAATGAAGAAGGGTTCCTTTTACCCCCAATGGATATAAAATATGGGCAATCTGAGAATCTATGATGTGGCAGTATATTTGTACCCCCTCCCCATTCATGTGTTGAATCCTCATGTGTGTGTGCATGTGTCTATGTATGTGCACATATACCTGTCCGAAGGCTTGAACTCAGGGCTTGAGCACTGACCCTGAGCTTTGTACATGAAGGCTAGCACTCTATGTCTTGAGCCAGAGGCTTTTTGGTGGTTAATTGCAGTCTCAAGACTTTCCTGCCTGGGCTGGCTTTGAACAATGATCCTCAGATCTCAGCCTCCTGAGTAGCTAGGATTATAGGCATGAGCCATTGGCACATGCCTAGATCATATGTTGAATCATAGTCACCAACATGCTGGTGTTAGGAGATGTGTCTTTAGGAGATGATTAGCTATGTGACCAGAGCTCTCATGAGTAAGATCAGTGCCCTTGTAAGAAGGGATCCAGAATGCTGTTTGGCTTCTTCTACTACATGAGATCACAGTAAGGCACCACCTATTAATCAGAAAGTGAGGCCTGGCCACATATAAAGTCAGCACCTTTGTATTAGACATCTCAGACCATAGAACTTTGATAAATAAACGTGTAGTGTATATAAGTCACCAGGTCTGTGGTATTTTGTTTTAGATGTCTGAATGGATTAAGATAAGCATGACACTATTCTACATTATGAATGTGGAGGAGATTTGTGGACATGGAACTACTAGCTGCCTAGTTTGTATGGCTGAAGGATGCTGAAGGTCTCCACTGTACCTCTATATCCTATGTTTCCAATGTCCAATGTGCACCATTGCAGACCAACAATAGTACTCAGGAGACAAAACAGTAAAAGCAGAGAGGAGCAGAAAACAATAGCTTTAAGTTTTTGCAGGATTTTCTGTCTCTTAGTGCAAGATGCAGCTCTTTGGAAAAGCCATCTATTATTTGTATCTGTCCCATAAGTTGAAAGAGTGAAGAAGAGCAACATCATTCAAAGCACGAGCAATAATGTTGCCTTTTTTGTAAGAAATTTGTGTGTTAGTGTTTGTGTGTGTGTGTGTGTGTGTGTATGCCAGTACTGGAGCTTGAACACAAGCCCTAAACATTGTCCTTTAGCTCTTGTGCTGGAGGCTAATACTCCATTACTTGAGCCACAGCTCCACTTTTGGCTTTCTGGTGACCAATTAGAGGTAACACTTTACTGCGCAGGCTGGAACCTGACTCAAACTGCTATCCTCAGACTTCAGCCTCCAAAGTAGCTAGGGTTACAGGCATGAGCCACTAGTACTCAACCTGGGTTCTTAGTTTTGAAAAATTACTGTAAGTTAATTATACAAAAGGGTTCCACTGTGATATTCCCATATATTCACATAATTAATCAAATCATGTTTTTTTGGAGACTATCTTGTTATGTAGCCCACGCTCACCTCAAACTCTCTATCCTGCTGTCTCAACCTTGTGAGTGCACAATCAAAGGTTTTTACTGCCACATTAGGCTATAAAGGTATTTCTATTGTGGGTTGCTTGAAACCAAGGCTTAAGGGAATTGCTTAGTTGAGGTTGGGAGGGCCAAGAATAACAGGATGCTACAGGATAATACATATAGAAAATGAGCAAAGACCTCACATATCTCATCAGGTGATTACAGATAAGATGTGCAAAGGAGGTCTGGCTCCCTAATAGCACAATTTAACAGATACATAATTCCTAGGTAAACTCTTTGAGAGTGTAAGGCTAAGGTGCATATTCTATATCTTCAGTCACATTACTGATTATGAAACTAGACCAGCACAAATTGTGCTCCAAAAACTTCATCTCTTGAAGCAAAATAAAGTCATATTGTCTTCTCTGGGTTCTAATATATGGCAAGAAACACAGTGCTCCACCTCTTATATACATCACATATTCAATAAGGCCTGAGGAGTGGTTGGAGCTGGGGACCATGCATTGGATACTTGACACACTGAAATGAACATTTTGTCTCCGAAAGCCACCCTCAAACTACCTTCCCTAGTATGAGGGACAAGGTAACAAACAGTACAAGAAATGTATCCAATGCCTAACGTATGAAACTGTAACCTCTATGTACATCAGTTTTATAATAAAAACTTAAAAAAAAACTACCTTCCCTAGCAGTCATGAGAGCCTGATATTCTTCCATGAGAAAAACATGATCTTAAGACTTTAAACCTGGTTAGAATGGAAGGTTTTTGTTTTCTGAGCTAGGTAACAACTTCAGCTTGAAATATCCTGGCTTCCATTTTTAGAACTCCAAGCTGGTTGCTTCTGCCATTTCCCACTGTTTTCTTCCTGCTGGCATGGCATGCCTCTCTCTCTGTCTCTCTCTCTGTCTCTCTGTCTTTCTCCCTCTCTCTTTGTCTCTCTGTCTCTCTGTCTCTCTTTCTCATAAGCCTTGTCAGTGAGATCAAGATGGATTCTGGGAGAAAACCCTATAGAGGAAAAAACTGAGTAGTGCTGACTATATTCTGGGCAACTGACTTTTCTGGTGGAAGGGACAGATTTGAAACCAAGGGTTACAGATACAGATAAACATCAGCCAGGCAGTCATGTACAACTTTGGTTTCAATAACAAATTCTTTTAAACTGAATTCCTTGTACAAAGGGTGGAGGGTGCAGAGAGTTACCTGAAGTTTATTAGATGATAGAGTTGTTCTGTATCTCTATTCAGAAATAATCAGATCGTGAGAATACCACTGAGTTTTCTGTGCTGTGAGACTGGAAAAATTCCATTTTTATCATTGCTGAGTGATAAAGCTCGGCATTCCTAACATAGCTGGGAAAAGCAACAAATGTCTATATCTTTCTCACATGCATACAAAAAATAAGCTCGAAATACATATAGAACAGTGTGAACATTTTGATGCATTTGCAGCTACACAAGATATACCTCAGGAAGAGCAAAAATTTAAACATGGGTTTTATACCCTTTCATATTTGTGAGCATCTTACTAACAGCATTAAAATAGGTAAGCCATAAAATATGCTATATTCATCTTTAAAATAGAGCAGAAAATTATGAAATCCAAGCAGTGATACTTTTGGAATATTGGTGGTTTTAAGGAATGTGATTTATTAAGTACAGATGAAAGATAAACATTTTCTTGGTGCTAGAATAAGAACTAGGGGAGAAAGACTAACTTTATATCTAAACCCCAAAGTAATTCATTTGGTTTCATTGGATTTTATCAGGAATGTTGGTTAGTAAGCATGCTGAGGGTGAGGAGTTAGAGAAAAAATGTGCTGTGTCTATAAAGAGAAAATTACTGAATGGGTTTGATTCAAAATTTATCACAGGTTAGGAAAAAGATTTTGTAAAACTCTCTCTTCTGTTACTTACATATGGGCTAGGCTGTGTGTAAGCCACACATTCACTAGCTGCATTTAGTTTTCAAAGAGCAGAGCCTATACTTCTCATTAAGTTCCAAACACTTCCTGCAGCTATGAAACCTCTCCTTTCCTGTCACTCCCAGTAATGTCCAGACAATACTCCCAGCGTGTCCAGACAGTACTGAAAGGGACTGCTCTTTGATGCTCAGACAGGATGTTCCATTGATACCTCTTGCTGGGACAGCCCAGACACAGTTTCGGCTGGTGTCTCATAGAAACACGAGCTGTTTCCATCCAGACTGAATGAAATGTTTTATATAAAAACTATATTCACTGGGTGCCAGTGGCTCATGCCTGTAAGCCCAGCTATTCAGGAGGCTGAGATATAAGGATCGCAGTTTGAAGCCAATCTGGGCAGGAAAATCTGTGAGACTCTTATTTCCAATTAACCACCAGAAAACTGGAAATGATGCTGTGGCTCAAAGTGGTAGAGCACTAGCCTTGAGCAAAAGAGCTCAGGGACAGCACCCAGGCCCTGACTTCAAGCCCCACAACCGATGGAATTAAAAAACAACAACTAGTGTGGTGGTTTTAGCATTCAAAAAAATTTAGTGATTGCTTAATCTGTGCAAGGCACTGAGCTAAACCCTTGACAGCAAAGGTGGATACAGAATAAGAGGAAGCTGGAGGAAGGGTCGAATAGATGAGAAGATGAGCATGCTATAACATAAGCCTTTAATAATATTAGCAAATAGTTATTGAACAGATACTTTGTCCCAAGCATGGCAGGAAAGGCCTGAGTGAGTGTTAAATAATTTAAACTTTATACTATTTGTGTGTGCGCCAATACTAGGACTTGAAACTAGGGTCTGAGCACTGTCCATTGGCTTTACCTTCTCAAGGTTGGTGCTCTAGCACATGAGCCACATCTCTACTTCCAGTGTTTTGGTGGTTTATTGGAGAAAAGATTCTTAAGGACTTTCCTTCTTGAGCTGACTTCAAAATGAATTCCTCAGATCTCAGCTTTTTGAGTAGCGAGGATTATAAGCTTTTGACACTAGTGCCCAGATTTTACAACACTATTTTATACTTCCTTTAGTAAGTGAGAAATCAGACTCAGAAAAGTTAAACTCAAAGTCATATAGTGATGAGACTGAAGTTTGAGTCCAAACCCAGAAGATATGACCACTATAATCTAATGCCTCCAAGGGCCTAGTCTGGTAGAGAAGAGAAACATTCACTGACCTGAATAAAAGACATAATATGATCAGTTCTGCAATGAAAGTACCAATTAAAGAAGCTTAATGAAAAGAGGAAAATTAAACTAGACCTTAAATGGTAAATAAGACTTTTTTTTTTGGTACCAGTCTTGGAGTTTACTATCCCTGAGCTTTTTAGCTCAAGGCTAGCATGCTGCCACTTTAGCCACAGCTCTACTTCTGGTTCTTTTAAGCAGTTAATTGGAGATAAGAGTCTCAAGGCCTTTCCTGTGTGGGTGGGCTAGCTTTGAACTTTAATCCTCAGATCTCAGCTATCTGAGTAGCTAGAATTACAGGCAGGAGATACTAACATGCAGCAAACTAAGACTTTTGTGTATGGAAGAGAGAATATTTCAACTGAACAAGTAACATCACAGATGATGAATATATTCTAACTGGAGCAGTATATGTATCACAAATGATGGGGTCAAAATGAAAATGTTATAAAGATTGGTACTTTGGTGTCTGAATACCAAGACATCAGGCTTTTATTCTTGCTCTAATAAGCAATGGAAGTCAGTAATGATTTTAATTATAATTTTATTACATTTAAGTAGTTGTACAAATAGGGGTACCATTCAACAATCCAGCTTATAATTATAATGCATTTTGACTGATATCACCCCTTTTCTCATTCTCCCCCACCTCTCCCAACTTGACCTTTGCCCTCAATTTGCCTAGTTTCATAGAAGCAATGTTTCTTGTGCAGGCAAGTGACATGATCAGATTTGTGTTTTGAAAAGGGTTTCTGGTGGCAACTTCAGTAATGAAATGGTTATGACTTGAGGCCAAAGGCTATATTGAACACATGAGGGATGGGTAAGAGATTACTCAGAGCATTTCTGTGGGACATTGAAAAAAGCAGCTAACCAGAAACAATTCCATAGTGGATAATGACAGGAGTTTGTGTGTGTGTTTGTGTGTGTGTGTGTGTGTGTGTGTGTGAGAGAGAGAGAGAGAGAGAGAGAGAGAGAGAGAGAGAGAGAGAGAGAGAGAGCAAGAGAGAGAGAGAAATATTCAAATGATATCAACACTTCTAGCCTGATTAAATAGGTAGATGACTGTGCTCCTGACCAACACAATGGGCATGGTTAGGCAGCCATGTGAAGGGATAGCCCATAAATTGGGTGATTCACAAGAAGCAGTAGGCAGTTGTTTGTCCTGTCTAGGGCTCAGGGAGAAAGATAAAAATGTAAATTTTATACTCATCTGGAGAGATAATATAATCTAAACAGGATAAAATTACCCTGGGAAAATATTATTAAATAAGGAAAACATTTTCTACTTCAGGCAATAGGATCAGTTTATAGAGAAACTCTTTCCAATTAACAATGCCTAAAAAGGTAGAAACAATATGCAAAATATTATTTTTAAAGTGGAGCTGAGCTGACCTTAAGCAAGGGAAACAATAAGAACCAGGCAATAGAGCCCAGTTTTCTGGAGGCAATCAAGCCAGAGTTTGCCTTGGGAGTATCTATGTATTCCTGGTAGACTAGTCATTAGGAAAAGCCTGTGTAGTTGGGATGAGACATGCCTACGACCCAAGCAAGCCAGTCATTTTGACAAGAGATCTTGTCATACTGCCCAAAACCTCTAATGGTGGCTACCTCCATGTGTGACCTATAAGTACCCATCTTTACATAGGGAGACAAATGTGCTTAGAACTAGTCAGGAGATTGTGGGGAGAGAAAAAAAATGGTTTCCCTTGAGAATTCCTAATCCCATGCCTATACTTCAGCCTTTTAGGGAACAGAATACTATCTCTGTGACTTCAAAACCACCAAACAGAAAAGTTAATTTATGGGTGATCTTTGTTTAATAGTCACCTCTAGGCACATTTCAGTAGTGAATGAAAATGTTCTCAGGAAGAATTCAGTGGCCTCAAAGAATTCTCACAGATAAAATTCCAAAGAGTATGAGCTCACAACGAGAAAAAAAATAGTAACCCTACAAAGAAACAAGCCATTAAGAGAGGAAGTCTGCAGAAACAGGACTCATGAACAAGAATGATTTGATGTTAGATATAAAATGAGTGTTTAATACACTAAGTAATAAACAGGGAATTTAAAGATGTATGAGAAATAATGAAAAGGGGGCAAATAGATTGGAAGACCCAAGTGGAACTTTAAGAAGTAAAATAAATAATAATTTAAGTACAAAATAAAACCTCTATGGGGCACGGGTAGCTCGTGCCTATAATCCTAGCTACTAAGGAGGCTCAGGTCTGACTATCACAGTTCAAAGCCAGCTGGGCAAGAAAGTTTGTGAGACTCTGTTCTCCAATTAACTATCAAAATTTTGAAGTGTAGTTGTGGCTCTAGTGGTAGAGTGCTAGCTTTGAGGGGAAAAAAAGCTGAGAGACAGCACCTAGGCCCTGAGTTCAAGCCCTAGAATAGGTACCAAAGCAAAAACAAAAACAACAAAAAACAAAATTAAAAAAATACTCCTTGGAAGAAGAGAGTAGATGAGAATTTGTTATGATACTACCCATTGAGAAGCACTAAGGCAGGCTGGGGATGTGGCCTAGTGGTAGAGTGCTTGCCTAGCATGCATGAAGCCCTGGGTTCCATTCCTCAGCACTACATAAACAGAAAAAGCCAGAAGTGACACTATGACTCAAGGGGTAGAGTACTAGCCTTGAGCAAAAAGAAGTCAGGGACAGTGCTCAGGTGCCGAGTTCAAGCCCCAGGACTGGCAGGAAAAAAACAAGAACTACACTGAGAAGCACTAAGGCAGAGAAAGGAAAAAAGCTGATCACAGTTAAGGAACATGGAGGATGGAATTAGAAGCTCTAAAAACATGTGAACGAGATTTTAGAAGCCAAGAGTTGAAATAATAAAGCAAGAGATACTATTCAAAGAAATGAAGTGCTAAGATTATTTTCAAGATTAAACATAATTCAACAATACCTTGAAGCATACTAATATTGATAGAGTAGTTTTAGGAAAGACAACTAAGGGGAGCAAAATAAAAAACAAAGCTGAAAATGACTGATTAGGAAGGAGAAGGATGAATCAAGAGAATCATGTCACCGAAGCAAAAAGGGAGTGAATTTCAAGAAGTAATAATTTCTTGGTCAGTATTTATTTTCAGGGCTGGGGATGGAATCCAGGATATGTGCTAGGTAAGCACCCTCTCACTAAGCTTCAACTCCCATGATGACTAATTTTAAATGTTTTAGACAAGTCGATAAAGATTACAATCAACAATCCTTCGTTGAGTGTATGCTATGGACTATGCAGAGTGCTAGATGAGCCCAGAGATAACTAATATGTGATCTGAGTACTCAAAATTATGGCAGAAATGTAAACAAAGGATTGCAATCTAATGTGATTAAGGCTACAACAGACAAGAATAAAGTACTCTTTGAGCAAAGGAGATGGATTTCTTCCCGTGCAATAATCTTTCTTGTTTTCTTTTCTTTTCTTTCTTTCTTTTTTGTTAGTTGCAGGGCTTGAACTCAGGGCCTGGGCACTGTCCTTGACCTCTTTTGGTCTACCACTTGAGCAATACCTCCACCACTTCTGGCTTTTTCCTGGTTAATTGGAGATACAACTTTTCTGCTACAACTGGCTTTGAACATCTTGAGATCTCAGATCTCAGCCTCCTGAGTATTATAGGCATGAGCCGCCAGATATAAAGACATTGTTTTCCAATTTCATTGCTTGAATTTTTCCAAAAACCGCAGTTATCAGTGAAAATTCTGGTATGTGTCCATGTGTGTGGATAAAGAGAAATTATGTTCTCACTGCAAGTTTATATTTATTTCAATAAGGATTTTCTAAGTATCAATGATACATCTTTTCTATGGCAGAAAATACAAAGAAATGTGCAATGAAAAAATGGACTAATGATACCTACCACAGAAGGTAGAATATTATGAGTCATAATCTATATTGAGAGGGGAAAAATTAAGATCCCATAAAGTTGCTGTCATTTGATTTAGGTTGTCTCTAATAGATAGGACTTGGTAGGCTGATTTTGAGGAGAAAGGATGGTGAGGAGGAAGAGAAATGTTGTAGGCATGAATCCAGCTAAGGAGGAGAGAACAGAACTGAAATGGATCACGTCAGAGTATTAGTCTTTGAGTAAAAGAAATTTGATTACAGTAGCTGAAACACATGAGGGTTTATTTGTCTCATGTAATGAGAAGTCCAAAGGTAGGCGGTTGCTGATGTTGGTTTAGCAACTCAAGAATGTCAGGGCTGTTTGCAATTCTCTTGACCTTTCTCTCATGATCCCAAGATGCCTTTGAGAAGCATCACACTGAAATACCATGCAGTGGGTAGTAGGCTTCCCAGAAGCCTCACCCCATGACTTCTGCCTGCATCTTATTGTCTACCTCTATCTTCAGAAAAGCTTGGCAGCCTAGACTTTTGTAGCTGGGCAGGGGAGAACAGACACTGGGTGGACAGCAGCCTTTCCAACGTTGCACAAGTTATGTTTGGCTTGGGCATTAAGAATGGAAATATAATTTTTCTCATAGGATCTAATCAATTTAGAAAGAAGGAATATAAGGGGCTGGGAATATGGCCTAATGGCAAGAGTGCTTGCCTTGTATACAGGAAGCCCTAGGTTTGATTCCTCAGCACTACATATATAGAAAAGGCCAGAAGTGGCGCTGTGGCTCAAGTGGTAGAGTGCTAGCCTTGAGCAAAAAGAAGCCAGGGACAGTGCTCAGACACTGAGTCCAAGCCCAAGGACTGGAAAAAAAAAAAGAAAAGAAAGAAGGAATATATACTCTTTGTGCCTGGTATCATTTTGACTTGTCTATAATTTCCATTTATTTGCCTGTAATGAATTCTGTGATCAAAGTTGAAAGTGGTGTGGGAGTATAGACGAAAGATGCATGTAGTTGTTCAGGGAAGACTTTCTAAGGCAGAAATGGCACCTCTGCTAAGAGCAGTAGAGGGATGTGGCCTCATTCTGATAGGTGAGGGGAGCATTGACAAACCAACCAGTAACTTCCAATAACATGGAAGTTTCTGGTTTCTGTGTATTTTCATGGTGGCTGTTGAAAAGAGAAGAGAGGAAGGGAGAAAGGAAGGAAAGATGGGATGAAGGAAGGTAGGGTAGAAAGGAGGAAGGGAGGAAAAAAGTGGAGGAAAATAGGAAGGAAAAAAGAAAGAATTAAAGGGGGAGAAGGAAGGAACAAAGAACAGGGGGGAGAGGAAGGAAAGACGAAAGGGAAAGAAAAGAAAGAGAGGGAATGAGGAAGAATAGAAGGAAAGAAAGATGGAAGGAAGGCAAGAAGACAAACAGGAAGGAAGGAAGGAATGAAGGAAGGAAGGAAGGAAGGAAGGAAGGAAGGAAGGAAGGAAGGAAGGAAGGAAGTCAAGCCTTTAATCTGTTCTGTAGTTCTAAGAAAAGTTTATTAAGGTCATGGGAAATTTTTGGAAACAAAGCTGCTGGTCAAAAGACAAAGAGGCTAGTGTCTCCCAAACCCTGTTGTGTTTCTTCTGTGGCTAGGAGCAGTGCACAGGAAGTGCGGCACCAGGACAAATTCAGTGATGCTCTCTGAATACTGTTGCAACTACATCACGCTCTCTGCTGTTAGAGATCTGAGAGGTCGTTTGCATGGTCACCACACCTGCTAACCCCAGCATTGTCAGTAGTGCTTCCTGTACTGCTTCGTGTCTTTCCCATAGCCTAATTCTGGAGATCTGTTCTTACTTCTTTCTTTGTCTTCTAGTTCTAATGTATGCTCTCATTCTATAAACTCTGCGGTAGAAATGAGGTTTGCCTTGCTTCTGAATTCCTTCTACATATTAGTGATCTTAGCCCAAACCAGATCCTCCTTGAATCTCAACCTCATAACAAAAGGAAATTCTCTTCTTTCTCCCAGCTTCAGATGTGCAGCTGCTTCTTTCTGCCCTTACCATTTTTTTGTGATATATATATAATATATTATATGAATGTATGTATTTTGCTGTATTGGTGATTGAAACCAGGACTTTATGGTTTCTAAACAAGGTGTTGTATCATTGAGTTATTCCCTTAGCCACCACAGGATATTTTTTAGGACAAAGTTCTTCCCTTTTAACTTTGTCTTGAGACTCTGAAACTCCTCTAGTGAAATGCAGATGTTCTGCTACCTGTTTGTGCTTCTCTGATGCCAGATGCCTGCCTCAAGGAAGTAGACTCATCCATTAATGCTAGGTCATGGAGTTAACTGAGAAGGTCTCATAGCTTGTGTAAGACCACTGTAAGGAAGTGGCAATGTTGAGTTTTAAACCATGACTATGTGATTTTAATGTGTACTTTCTTTTGTTCTTTGGTTGTACTGGGATTGAACTTAGAGCCTCACACTTGCTACACAGTCATTTTACCAATGAGCTACACATCTGTCTCTTGCACTGGTTATTTTGGGGTATAAGATCTCCTCTACTCAGCTATATACTTAGACTGAGACCCTCCTGTTTTCGCTTCCTGTAATAACTGGGATGATGTGTATATCAATATGCACAACTCCATGGAGATGGAGTCTCATGACTGTTCTGCTAGTGCTGGCATGAAACTTTGGTCCTCTTGATCTACTATCCTACATAGTCAGGATGATGGGCACATGCCACTGTGTCCAACTATTGGCTGAAAAATGGTTTCATATGTATGCCTGGACTGGCTTCCAAGCACAATCCTCCTGTTTTTATTTCCAAGACGCTGAGATGATAGGAGTGAGCCACAGGCACCCTCCTAAAGTCTTCTTTCTGAATCATTGTCAGATCCCGGCTTTCATTTTGTGACCAACTGTTTACCCATCTACCCATCCCACCCCCATCAAGATGAGAACTTCCTGAGAATAAGACCAATGCAGTTAAAATAGGTAATAGGTTGGGTACTAAAAGAATGAACAAACCTATGAAACTTTAGCAGTCTAGTTGCAGTCATACCAAATTGCCCTAAGCTGCACAGTTTTTGAGGACTAAAATTTGAAGGCACTGGGGATCCAGATGTCTCCCAGTGCTACTACCACTTCTTAATGAGACCGCAGATTTGAGGGCAAAATTTTCATTTCCCCCAAACTCTGAGTAGCTGGCTAATCCAATAAAGAATTTGAATGATTCAAGGTATAGAAATAGGAGAAACAACATGCTCTCTTCTCAATAAGAAGAAAAAGGTAATTCATATTTAATCTTGGAGAGGTGGGGGTAGTATCAGTGTTGGTGTGGTCATGCTACCTGGAGACACCTCCCAGTGTCACAGATGGAAAAGGAAATGAAACCTACTTTGGATGCTACTATAAGGGAAAAGGAAGATCTTATTGGCAAACAGATGAAATGGCTGGGATCAGGCAGCCTATAATATCTCTGAGTGAATCCAAGTCTTGCCTGGTAGTCCCTAATGCCTTCTAATGGAGCTCAGTGGATTCCATCTTGTTCCTTATTCTGAACTCTCTCAGTGTGCAGCATGTACTCAGCATTGAACACAGACAGGAAACAGCATCTTGTTCTGTGACTTTCTCCTCTTTACAATCAACGTGGCCTTCAGAGGTGTTGATGACCCATCAGCAAAACAACGCTTTACTTCTTCTGTGTCCATGAAAACAATATGAGGCCCAGTGGAATACCCTACATGCCTAAAGCTGCCTTTTTAATTACACATCACATCGTGTGTGTGTGTGTGTGTGTGTGTGTGTGTGTATGTGTGTGTGTGTTTGCTGGTCTTGGGACTTGAACTCAGGGCCTGAGTTCTGTCACTGAGTTCTTCTGCTCTCTACCAGTTGAGCCACAGGATTTTGGTGTTTAATCGGAAATAAGAGTCTCATGGACTTAACTGCCTAGGCTGGCTTTGAACTGCAATCCTCAGATATCAGCTTCTTGAGTAGCTAGGATTACAGGCATGAGCCATGGGCCCTTGGCTTTTATACATCACATCTTTAGTAACATAAATAAGCCCCACAGACAAGAAACCTTTGAGCTACTACTGAGTTAAAGAAAGAGAAAAATAGGATCTAGAACTTCATCGATGCTAATCATCGGTATGAAGTTGTGGCAATGACTTAGAAATTAAAGACTTGGTTTCTCAGCCTGTAGGTTCTGTGTTTCGAATAACAACCATTTACTAGAAGAATAACCCTGGGAAAGCTACTTACTCTCTCCAAACCTCAGCCCACTCTTTTTAATTTTAATTTTTGTTGTTAAGGTGAAGTACAGAGAGATTACATTTACATATGTAAGGTAGTGTGTACATTTCTTGTCAAACTTGTTACCTTCTCCTTCATTTTTCAGCCTACTCTTATCTAAAATGAGGCTACACCAGATGACTGAGCTTATGTCTAGCAGAGTACTGCCACTTAGTAAGGATTTGATAAATGTTGTTAGAAGAATTCGAATATCATTACAAACCTCTCCAGTTCTAAGTGAGGCATAAGGAGAAGCAGGGTGAAGCCAGATATGCAAGAAATATCACACTCTGTGTTAGTTTTCAAAGATGTGTCTAAAATCACAGAGCTACAAAGCAAGACATGCTTCTTAGGAGTGACTTTACAACTCGTCACCATTATTTGTGCTTGTGCAGCTACCACAGCCTGTCTTTCCTAGATGTACACCCATCTGGAAAAGAAAAACAGTGCAGGAACTTTAGTCCTTGCAAAACTACTTTTTAGTAGTAAGAACAACTTAGAGCAAGGAGATCTCTAAGTGTAATTGCTAGAATAACTGGATTTGCAACAAATGTTAACAATTTGTGCCTTTTTGTGTTTTTTAGGGGGAGGGAGGGAGGAAGCTTGGGCAGTACTGGAGATTGAACTGAAGGCCTTGTGCTTGCTAAGCAGATGCTTTTCTATGTGAGCCACACCCCCCATCTCTACAGCTAACCATTTGTTGGCTGTTTCTTGTATGCCATTCTCCATACTAAGTCCTTTACATGTATCAGTTCATTTAATCATCACTACTTTACACTAAAAGACAGTTAAACTCAAATCAGTGATTTCTCTGAAGACAGCACATAGCTAGAAAGTGGAGCCAAGATTCACATTCAGGGTTGTCTGACCTCAGCTTCTTGCTATTTTTTTCCTTCTACCATTTGTTGCTATTAAACACATTCATATAAACAAAGTAGAGAAGATAATATAATGGCTCCCCAAGTATGTCTCACCCAGCTGCTACAATCATCAACCCATTGCCAGCCTTGTTTCCACATCTCATCCATTCACCCCTCCCCCAACATATAGCCAAGCATGCATACACAGCAATTTCTAGCTTTTTGTTTTAAATCTTTCAATAAGTGTATTAAAAAAATAGACTCTTCTAGAAAACATAACGACAAGCTAGGCACTAATGCTTTGCCCAGAATCCTAGCTACTCAGGAGGCTAATATTTAAGGATAGAAGTTTGAAGCTAGTCTAGGAAGGAAAGTCCATGAGACCCCTATCTCCAATTAACCAGTAAAAGCCTGGAAGTGGAGCTGTAGCTCAATTGGTAGAGCAGCAGTCGAGTGAAAATGCTAAGGGACAGTACTTGGGCCCTGACTTCTGACGTCAAGACCTAGTACTGGCACGCACATGCGCACACACGCGCACACACACACACACACACACACACTTAACTACAGTACCTATAAAACAGATATTGAGCTTGAGAATTCTAAGTGGGGCATGGAAATCTTGAAGTTCACATCCCCCGTCCCCCATCACCCTCACCCCCGCAGTGTGTTTAACTTGAATAGTGAGACTGAACTTTCCCCATCTTAGCTTGAGTGGCATTGGGCCAGAAACCAAGGCAATTCTGAGGCGGAGATTTAAATAAACACATCATAGACCAGCTGTAAACTGGAGAGCAAATGAAACAGCTACTGGAGTAGCCCATTAATAACAGTCCTTCCCCACACCCCATACCCCAGAGACCAAGAGCAAAGAAGCCTCTTCCTTTTTGGAAGGAAGGAAACAAACTCATTAATAACAGGATAGGAGCTTGGCTACCTAGTTTATGACTGGAAGGAGGAAGCTTTGAACTGCTTTTTCTTGAGTAGTCACTACAGGCAAAGTTTTCTTTTAAGCTTAAAGAATGTTGCTCTAGTTGTTTTTTACAAGGCTGTCACACATCATAATGATTTTTCAAAAGGACACTGAATTTAACATTCCTTTCCTAAACAAGACCCATACCTCAGCCATTCCTGTTAAAGAACTGGAAGAAATATCAGAGATACTTGACGGGACACCATAGCTGTCATAGGACTGAAAAACTGGAGTTAACAATAGATCTAAATTCCCTTCCCTGTCTGCACTATTTCCTCAGATTCTTGGGGGAAGTAGAGCATAAGTTATGGAGAAAGTACCAAATGTAGAAATGGAGTTAGGGCTCTATGCATTGTAATTAGTTTTCAACCTTACTCACTAGAATAAACAAATATATATCGATCCAATAGGATACTAAGAAACTCTCCAGGCTTTATAGCTGTTCAAATCAGGGAATAAAGTCATAGGTACTTTATCAGATTGGCAAATTAGAGTCATGTGAGTTTTATTTTTATTTTTTTTGGTCAGTCCTGGGGCTTAAACTCTAGGCCTGGATGCTGTCCCTGGGCTTTTATGTTCCAGCCTAGTGCTCTAGATCCTGAACCAGAGCTCCCTTTCTTTCTTGCCTTTTATGGTTAATTGGAATTGAGTCTTATGGGCTTTCCTGCCCATGCTGGCTTCCAACTGTGATCCTCAGAGCTCAGCCTCCTCAGTAACTAGGATTACAGGTGTGAGTCACCAGCATACACAGAGGTAGAGACCAAGAATTTTTACAAGAAAAGAAAAACAAATGAAAGAGAGATAGTACACACCCTAGATATAAGTGTAGGCACATCTAATAACAAATGCAAAGAGTGCTCTAACATGCAGATTTGTGATGAAAACTATGGTGGAAGCCAGGCGCCAGTGGCTCATACCAGTAATCCTAACTATTCAGGAGGCTGAGATATGAAGATCAAGGTTCAAAGCCAGAGCAGGCAAGAAAGTCCATGAGACTCTTACCTCCAATTAGCCACCAGAAAATTGACAGTGGTGCTGTGGGTCAAGTGGTAGAGTGCTAGTCTTGAGCTGAAGAGCTCAGGGACTGTGCCCGGGCCCAGAGTTCAAGCCCCACAACTGACCATAAAAAACAACAACAACCACACACACACACAAAAAACACTATGGTGTGTTTGGCTCTAATTCACCTTAGAGTAAGTGCTTTCCTTTTTTTCTGACACTTATCAATTGGGCCTGAAGTTCTCAAAGTTGGCCTGCTAAACTTCCATCACTGAGGTAATTAGAATTTTTCACCCACCTTGAGTCATTGATGCCCAGGCTTCTCTCTGTCATGTACTGCTTTCAAGACTATTGTCCATCTGAGATAAACATTTTTTTCTACAAACACTTTTTGTTCCCAATGGAGTCATTTTTCCCAGAGTAAGTGTCTCTTCTCCTTCAGTCTTAGAGCATGCTAAATCGGCTGAATCAGCTGGGCGTGAGATAAAGGTAGGTGCGTGTATGTGTGTGGGGAGATTATATTTTTTAAATTAGGACTGCAGCTTATGAGAAAATGCACAGCTTAAAAATAAAAATATTCGGGGCTGGGGATATAGCCTAGTGGCAAGAGTGCCTGCCTCGGATACACGAGGCCCTAGGTTCGATTCCCCAGCACCACATATACAGAAAACGGCCAGAAGCGGCGCTGTGGCTCAAGTGGCAGAGTGCTAGCCTTGAGCGGGAAGAAGCCAGGGACAGTGCTCAGGCCCTGAGTCCAAGGCCCACGACTGGCCAAAAAAAAAAAAAAATATTCGAACCAGGAGCTGATAGCTGATGACTTTAATCCTAGTGACTCAAGAGGCTGAGATCTAAGGATTAAGGTTTAAAGCTAACCTGGGGAAGGAAGAAAAGTCCATGAGACTCTTATTCCTCATCTCCAATTTATCACCCAAAAGCCTGAAGTGAAGCTATGGCTCAAACACACACAAAGTACTTTTTTTTCTTTTAATCAAACTATTAATTTATATAGTTTTTCTCTGAATACCTGGCTGCTGTTTCCCATGCTTCACTTACCATGTTTTGTCTTGCTTTGGGGGGTTATTTGTTATATTTTTTTGCACTGTATGAGATTGAACCCAAGGCTTCACACATGTTTATCCCCAGCCATGTATGTGTGTGATGTGTGATGTGTGATGTGTGATGTGTGATGTGTGTGTGTGTGTGTGTGTGTGTGTGTGTGTGTGTGTGTGTGCCAGTCTTGGTGTTTGAACCCAGGGCTTGGGCACTATCCGTGAGTTTATTTTGCTCAAAGCGAGTGCTCTACAAATTCCAGCTCCACTTCCAGCTGTTTTGGTGATTGTTGGAGCTAAGAGTCTCACAGACTTTCTTGTCTGAGCTAGCTTTGAACCGTGATCCTCATATCTCAGCTTCCTGAATAACTAGGATTTCAGACATGAGCCACTGGCTTTTAGCTCCCAGACCTTTTTTTTGAGACAGTTTAAAAGGTCAAGACTGGATGAAATCTTCCCTTACCCCCGTCCTTATAATTGAAAATTGAATAGACAATTGTCTCTCTTACTATGTAAACAGTTACATAATATTCTTTTGAGGCACAACACCTCAAATATTTACTGTCTGTCCTTTATAGAAAATATTCACTAACCCTACCATAGACAATTAGATAATAGTGATTCTTGCTTGGGTCTTACTAGACAGACTTATCTCTGTCAACAGAAACCTAATGTTTCTGATGCTGCTTCATTTCCTTAAAGCAACACATTGAGGCTTTCTACTCATTTTTGGTGCTTGTGTCTGTGCACCTTAATATGGGGATAACTTTGTCCATTTCATCTATGGTTCTTAATCTTTCTGCTATGGGATTGTACTATTACTGAAAAAAATTCATCTGTTTTACTCTCAAGAGGCCTGGTGGGCATGAACTTGAATAGGATTTTTGATTATATGTCTACATTGATCATCCAGATTTTCTGCAGCTACACCATAGTTCAGAGTTTCCCATGGGTGGAACGTAGTCCAGGTTTTCTGTCATGCAGGCAAGAGATCTTGCTACTACCTTTAGCTACTGTCACCTTTTTACTCACATGCTGAGCTACATGATGTAAAGAATTCCCATAAAGATATCACCCAGTGATGAGCTGGAATAGACAAATGTCTAGAGAGCTATTAAATTGTAGCCTCCAGTTATCTCTGTCTTTGTTTATAAGAACAGTAATTTAGAAATTACAGATGTGCTGAGTTATAAAATACTCTTTTGGGGAGTATAAACTTACTAATTCAGCACTATCTAATACAGTAACTATGCTGCCCTAAAACCACTTTGGTGAACGTGATTTTTATTGGGCCTAGGAAGGGCAAATAATTTGCTTTTATAAGCTTTAATGGCTTGAAATGACTTATACTGCTGCTTTGTTTCTTCTACTTCTTTATTCTGAAATTTATATTCATGAGTATGAGAGAGAAATCAACAGTACAAAATGGATATTAAAATAAATACAAATCTTGGAAGTAATTTGTAATCAAGACATGAAAGGAAGATAATAAGTCTCAAGGGTGTATATTAATTGTTTTTCTAAAACAAAGATTCACACATTTTTTTCTTTGATTTCTAAAACATAGACTCACCAATTTAGAATTTATGGCTTGGTATTTTTAGGGACTGTTTATTTTATCAGTCATCTATACTAGCCATTAAATTGAATCATAATGGGATCAGTCATTTTCAGATTACCCATGATTTTTTGACAAATTTCCCTCCCTAGTCCAACCTCCACCACCCTTCCCAAGGGAACACCTGTTTCATTAAATGGTGTTTTATTTTTATATTCTTCATGTGAACTCTCCCATTTTAATTATAAATGACCCATTAACATCCATGTTGACTTCTAGATAAAGTGAATTTATCTTGCAGAAAATTTAAGTGAAGCCAAACAATGTGATTCTAGGCTGTGTTTCAATGAGAAAACCCCCATATTGACCCTCAGGTTGGAGGTATACCTCAGTGACATGGAATATTATATAGATACTTATATGATAAGAGATTAATTCTACATATTCAATTTGTGATCAAAATTATTGCATAAGCACTCAGTTTAAGAAATATCATTTCTCAGTCTTAAGGTAAAAAAAAGTCTCTATAAAGGGGTGGGGATGCAGCTCCCTGGTTGGGTGTTTGTGAGGTCATGAGTTCAATCCCCAGCCCTGAAGAAAAATGAAACAATTAAAAAATAATTACACAAAACAAAAGCTTGTGTTGCTTACATGTGCTCATGGATGTGCTCTTATAATTTATTCTCAAACCCCAATTGTTTCTTCGATATTAAAATTGTTGTTCATTCATAGGAAACAAAGTTATCAATATTTTACAGTGTTTTTCAATTAATATTCTACCTCCCAGGTACACCCTTATATAAACAACACCAAGGACTGCTAATGGAAAGTGTTATTTATTGTGAAGGAGCTTATATTCATGATGGATTAAACAGTACTTCTCAATGCTGGCTTCATATTAAGGTAGATCTTCTGGGAAGCTTTTAAAAATCCTAAATTCTAGTCTGCATCTAAGACCAATTAAGTAAGAATTAATATTGTAGATGAGTTTGATTCAAGGCCATCACATGCACATATGCAAATATCACAACAAAACTCCTTTGTATAATATATGCTAATAAAGAAAAAACGCACACCTATGGTAGGACTCAATCTAAAAGTTTTCCAGGTTGTTCCGCTGGGCAGCTGTGGTTGAAACCATTGGAGCAAACATATAACAGAAACCAGCACAAATAATGAAGTCTTAAGTTCCAGGGTCATGGTAAAGAATGTAAGGTGAATGCAGATGAGAGTGTCTTTACTAGCACTGGGGGAGGAGATGGAAAAGGAACTGAGCCTTGAATATTGAGCACTAGAAAGGAAAGGAGGAAAATGTGACAAATATATGAAAGGTTAAAAAGTACTTTTGGGGGGCTGGGAATATGGCCTAGTGGTAAAGTGCTCGTCTCGTATACATGACGCCCTGGGTTCAATTCCTCAGCACCACATATATAGAAAAGGGCCAGAAGTGGCGCTGTGGCTCAAGTGGCAGAGTGTTAGCCTTGAGCAAAAAGAAGCCAGGGACAGTGCTCAGGCCCTGAGTTCATGGCCCAGCACTGGCCAAAAAAAAAAAAAAAAAAAAAAGAAAGAAAAGAAAAAGTACTTTTGGCCTAGAGCCTGTAGCTCATGCCTATAATCCTAGCTGCTCAGGAGGCTGCAATCTGAGGATTGTAGTTCAAAGTCAACCCAGGCAGAAAAATCTATGAAACTCATATCTCCAATAAACTATCAAGAAGCCAGAAGTAGAGCTGTGGTTCAAGTGCTAGCCTTGAGCAAAAATGTTCAGGGACAGAGTTCAAGCCCTAGGACCCCACCTTCAGGCAGTTTTGATGTAGAGAAAATTGAAAAAAATCTGAACTTTCATATTACAGCATTAAAAAAAAGTAAAGGTGAAGGGAAGAGAAGTTATTCTCCAGCCACTTTATTCATCTGGTATCCCCTCTACGCCATGGCCAGTCTTTCCCATTTCTACATAGTGAGTGTTAAACTCCAGCATGGATTGTTAATAGACGCACATATTTTCTTAAAAAAAACTGAGAAATAAAGAACTGTTTATTGCAAAATCAGATGTATAGACATTTAAATAATATGACTCATCTAAATTTGACTGTTTAGAAAATGGCTTGAACATGAATAAATGCCCACTTAGCTGTGGGCATAAAGGTTATGGATTATTAGAGGAGTTGGCCAAATTCCCTATAGTGGATTATTAGGGTTAATAGGAAAATAATTTCATAATGTTAATATTTTCATATCATTGTTAATTAAATCAAAGAATATATATGTGTTTTATATATATATGATAACTAATTATGGGCCAGTTCATAGAAAATTTGTATATTACTAGCAAAGATTTTGGGTTTTAAAAAATAAAAGTGTCATTAATTTTGGGAGTGAAAAAAAAAAACCTGACAGATAGGCCCCAGTGGCACATGCCTGTAATCCTAGGTATTCAGGAGGCTGACATCTGAGGATAACAGTGCAAAGCCAGCCAGGGCACAAAAGTCCATGACACTCTTATCTCCAGTTAACAGCAAAAAAAAAAAAAAAAGCTGAAAGTGGAGCTGTGGCTCAAGTGGTAGAACACTAGCCTTGAACACAAAAGCTTAAGGACCACACCCAGACCCAGAGTTCAAGCTCCAAAAAAAAAAGAAAAAGATAAAGAAATATTGAGAAACACAAAGTCATGTATTTACTACATGAAACATGATATTTTGAAATATATATTCATTGTGGAATGACTAAATCTAGCTAATTAACATACTCATTACCTCACTAAGTTATTTTTGTGGTGGGAACATTTAAAATCTACTCTTAGCAATTTCACTCTTTTTTTAAAAGGTAAATGTGGTAAGTTTATTTGAAAGTGAAATGCAAACTGTGAATGGAAAATATAGCTGAGACTCTCTGGAGAGGGGCCCCAAAGAGGAGTCCATCTCTTAGCAATTTCTAAGGATACAATAAATAGTTTCAAAATATACTCACCAAGTTGCACTGTACAGCCCTTGAAATTCTTCTCCAGTCTACGTGAAACTTTGCATCCACACTCCCCACCTCCAGCAGCAGGAAGCCATCATTCTCCTCTCCAAGTCCTTGACTTATTTAGATTCCATGCATGAGTGAGATCCAGTGGTATTTGGCTTTCTGTGCCTGGCTTATTTCACTTAACATAATGCCATCTCCGTCCAACCATGTGAGTCACATTCTATCTATAAAAAAAGAGATCAGGCTGAGTAGAATACAGAAACGCCTAGTAGAAACGTGCCCAGATTCTTGAAAAACTATCATATTGCTTGTCTCCTCATTGGGACACTACTTAGTTCTGGTAATTTATTTTATTTTTAAAATAATTACTTATTGTCAAAGTGATGTACAGAGGGGTTACAGTTTCATACGTAAGGTCATGGGTACATTTCTTGTATTGTTTGTTACCTCCTCCCTCATTCCCCCCTCTCCCCTCCCCTTTTCCCTCTCTCCCCATGAATTGTTCAGTTGGTTTACACCGAATGGTTTTGCAAGTATTGCTTTTGGAGTCGTTTTAGTTCTGGCAATTTAAATGGCCTGAAACTTGCTTACCAAACCTGAAACATCTAGCCACTGGTAACCTAAGGTTTCTTTAAATCGAAAGCACAGAAGAATGACTCAGTAGCACCTTGCCAGGACTCAATATTAAACAATGTAGGAGGCTTGAAATTAATCAGTGGGAAATGAACAATCTTTAGACTTATTCTTACATAAACATTCTTTTGAGTGCTTTGAATACACTTAGTTACTCTTCTCAAGACCCTAACACTAAAACCAGGTGTGGGGTCCATGCTTACAATCCCAGTATTTGGGAGAGTGAAGGCAGTTTAAGGACAGCATGGACTACATATTAAGACCATGTGTAAAAAAAGAAGAAAAATTACCTAATATTATTTGTATCTCCACTTTGCAGATAAGGTAATTGGGGTACAGAGGTTAACCTACCAGATGTAAAATGTAGTGTAAAAAAATTAGAACTGGAATTCATACCCATGTCTGTCTCCACTGCTATTCTTTTAAAACATTTTGCATGTCTGACTTTTAATTATAACAATATTGATTATTTTCTTATTAAAGTATTTTTCCAGAAAGAACACCATATAGCAATTTAGTTCTTTTATCAGTTTTCTTATGCATTGAATTGGAAATATCTAGACATTTTCCATTTTCACCTTTAATGTACTTAATATTTTAATCAAATAATTTATTTCCTAATAAGGATCACAGTGAAATTAATTTTGAACATTTATAAGTTTTAGTTTTCTGACCATTATTTCTGTTGAAATAGCTTGGGTCATACTTAATTGATTTGTATTTTGTGAGATGTTGTTCCTTATTCAATATGCAGTTAGTAACATTTTTTTTCTTCAGTGTATTTTTGTCCATTTTCTATTTTGTTTCTTTGCCAAGTTTTGTAAGTCTAATTTATCGGGTAAACTTTCACAGTGTCCTTTTTTGTGAACTGTTGCAGTTTTCTGACTGAAAATACGTGATTGGAAGTTTATTTTATTATTATTTTTATCAAACACAAGCATCATGGTTCAGATGTTATGATCCACACTGTAATCTTGGCTGCTGGAACGCAGAGACATAGAGGATCATGAGTTGATGCCACTCTAGACAGTATTTAGTGAGGTCTCATTTCAACAAACAAACTAGGCATTATGGATATTGTCTGTAATTTCAGCTCTTCAGGAGGCATAACTAGGTGATACATTGTGTGAGGTTGATCAGGGCAAAAGGCATTCATTATTTTTTCTAAAAAAATAATGAAAAACAAAAAGGGCTAGGTATGGTACAGTGCTTGTCTAGTAAGTATGCCAGGTTCTGAAGAGAAACCCCAGAAAATACAGTGCAGTCACCACCAAAAGCTATGCCAGCATCCCCAAATTACAATTATTACCTTTTTCAGCTTTATTTTGTGTTGATTGCTATTACCCATACTATTATATATGACACAAAAGGCAAATATTTTATGTTTGTTTATTTAATCCAAGAGAAATGTTAAAATTAGATATTCCAGGCCCTGTCCAAGAAGCTGTCTTTAGTTGGGGGTTCACCATTCATAGGGCTAAGATGATGAATTAAGCTTATTCTTTTTTCATGAACATGAGTATCATTGCTTGTTTTATAGGTTGTCCCAGTCCATTCATGCTGCTATAACAAAATACCACACTGAGTGGTTTATAAACAACAGAAGTTTCTTTCTCCCATGGTCATTGTCTTTTCCATAGTCATTGTTCTTCTATTAAATGATATACTTGGCTGAGCAATGAGGAACACAAAATCCTGAAGGAGTTAAGAAAATTCCTAGTGACACAAAGGCATATGTAAACAAGTAGAACTTTCCTTTTGTGAACACAGTTTGAGGCACACAGTAAGAAATAAACAAATGTTAGCCAACCATTACTATTTGAATTCCTTCCCAGCTAGCTTTCAATGAATGAAATCAGAAGGTATTCTGTGACAATGTGGTAGGAATAGCTATTTGTGTATGAAGCAGACCTCTACATAGAACCGTTGTCAGCTCCCCAATGACATCATCCTAAGTAATCAAGCAGAAGTCCATGTGGAGCTCCTGTAGTACTTTCCAAACTCCATCGTAGGTCTGGTTCCTTAAGCTCTTTTGCTACTTTGCCTTCTGGCTGGATTTGGGATGTCTCTTCAAGATGTTTGTGCCCTGGGCTTCAGTCCAGGTTATGTGTAATATGAATTCTGCCTGGAATGGTAGTAAGAGAACTTTTATCTTCTGGAATACCCTTCACTTGCTAAATTATTTAATCTTCCAGAAGTATTATTAACTCAATTTTCAAATGGAGAAACAAAATACAAGTTTGGATATCTTGTCCAAATTCATGCTTTCTGACACTAAAGTTCTTTCCCTGTCTGGTATTTTACTTTCCTCATTTTTCTTTTTTTGCATACTTATTGCCAGCGGTGGTAAGTCTGACCTGGAGGCAATGTATGAGCTAAGGAAATAAAAACAGAAAGTTCCATATGCTTAGTGGACAGGCATATTGAATGTTCCTCAGGAGTTCAGGGTTAGATCTTCAGCTTTGCAGAACTAGAAGCAATGCTGTTTAGTAGATGAAGAGTGGTTCAATTTGGGATCTACTTTACACTAGCTTTGTTTGTAAAAAAAAAAAAAAGAGTGACATATAAGCTTGGAAGACACTATTTTAAAACTGGGTTTAGTGGAATAGTACACATCTGCCATTTGTTCATGGCATTCCTTTTGGATGGGCATTCCTCTCGAGATAACCCAGTCAGAAGAGAAGAAAGCTTGGTAAATGTACAGTTTGAATAATGGGGAGAGTGCTAGGTTCTACAATTTTATTTTCATCAAGTCAGTAGCGCTAGATGAATGTCTTTTCCCCCGAGGCTTTCATTTCTCAGTAACTCAGAGAGATCACCAAAGCCTGTCCTTCTCAGAAAACTGACAAGTATATTAGCCATTTGAATTTCTTCTTCTGAGAGCTTTCTGCTCCATTTGTTTATCCATTTATTAGTTATTTGTCCATTTTCTGCTTAACTTTTTGAGCTCTTCGTATGTTTTGGATATTAATCTTTTATCCATTGAAAAGAAAAGATTTTCAAACATTTTGTAGCCTTTCTTTTGTTTCTTGTAGTTACTTTCTTTGTTGCACAAAACATAGCCTTCTGATTCAATCACCTTTGCCATTTTTTATTCTTATTTCTAAGGCCATTGGCATCCTATTTATGAAATAATATTCTAAGCCTATGTCTTCCAGAGATTTTCATATCTTTTCCTATAGCAATGTCAAATTTTCAGATCTGAAGTAAAGATGTTTGACCCATTTAGAGTTGATTTTTGTACAGATCAGAAGACAGGTTCTAGTTTCGGTTTCTTGCATGTTTTCCTAGCACCGTTTGTTGAAGATGGGGTCTTTTCTTTACATACTTTCTTCGATGACCTTATGTTATCCAAGGGACATTCCAATGCAGTGGGCTTCACTGCAGCTTTTCACAGTCATTGCATGCCAGTCACTCTGGTTTCTTGCCTGAGCTTGAGAAGGATTCCCAGGATACCTTTCCTATCTATGACACATTTGCAAATGTTCTCTACTCTTGAAAACCCCTTTCAAGAAGGCTAGCAAACCCATTATGAATCAGTTCCTCAGCCTGTCATCTTTTATGGCTCATCTTTCCACAATTATACCATCCATACAACCAAAACACCTAGAAGAGTTTTTTAATATTCCTTCTGCAGTTGCTGGACAGTGGGGGAGGGGCATAGCAGCACAGGAATACCATTAGATAGTCAAGGGAAATAAAATTTTGGAGGTTATATCTTTCCTGGAATTTGCCTATTTCATCTATAGTATCAAATTTGTGAGCAGAGAATGGAATGTAATATCCCCTTGTTATATTGCCATGTTTGCATATACTAATAGAAATGGAGCTCAGGGCTGAGGGTTTGTTTTCCTAATGAACTCTCTGTCTGAACTGCATGGGGGTCTCATTTTGGCAAGCCTTATACCTAGTCTATCCTTTATTATCTTGTCAACGCCTATGTAATCTGTTGAGATATCCTTTCACATTTCACATTTAAAATTTGTTTCTTTATTTTTCAATTTTACTGACTGCTACAAGTTTTCTTTTTGTTCACTTGAGATTTTATTTTCTCTTCTTTTTGTATTTTCTTAAAGTAGAAGCTAAATAATTGTTTTTACATCTTCTTTCCTTCCTTTCTGTCTCTCTCTCTCTCTCTCTCTCTCTCTCTCTCTCTCTCTCTCTCTCTCAATCACTCTCTCTTTCTTCCTGGGCAGTATTCTTTACTTTTCTCTTCTTGAGACTTGTTCTCTACCACTTGATTCACACCTCTGCTTCTGGTGTTTTGCTGGTTAATTGGAAGTAAGCATATCGTGGACTTTCCTACCCAGGCTGGCTTCAAACCACAATCCTCAGATCTCAGCCTCTTGGGAAGCTAGAAATACAGTTGTGAGCCACCAGCATTCAGCAAATGTATTTTTTAATACTTCGTAAAGTCCAGTTGATGAAGGAATAATGCATAGCAAAATATTTTTGGCCTAGGTCACCTGCATTGTAAACCCAAATTAATTATCTATGTAACCTTAGGGGAATTCCTTAAAATTATAGTGATGCTTCATCCAGACTCTTCTTTTTGTATTTAATGAAACAATAATCTAGGTACATCTATGAAAAACTTTGCAGAAGAAGTAATTAAGGTTGGGCTGGGAATATGGCCTAGTAGCAAGAGTGTTTGCCTCCTACACATGAAGCTCTCGGTTCGATTCCCCAGCACCACATATATAGAAAACGGCCAGAAGGGGCGCTGTGGCTCAGGTGGCAGAGTGCTAGCCTTGAGCCGGGAAGAAGCCAGGGAAGGTGCTCAGGACCTGAGTCCAAGGCCCAGGATGGCCAAAAAGAGAGAGAGAGAAAAAAAAGAAGTAATTAAGCAGATGACCTTAAAATATACAGATAATCCTAGATTATTAGAGTGGATCCAATGTAATAACATGAGCTCTTAAAAACAGAAGAGAAACAATAGTTGGAAATGAAAGACACAATAAAAGGAAAGCAGAGGAGAGATGAGGAAGAAAGGGAAGACAAAGCCTGAAAAGTGAGAAAGATTTCACTCATCACTACTGACTTCGAAGATGAAGGAAGAACAGTTGCTAGAAGTCTTTGGAAGGTGAGAACAGTCCTTGACTAACATCCAGAAAGAAAATGAAACTTCAGTTCTATAACCAAAAGAAAGAGAATTCTTCCAACACCCTAAATGAGCATAGAAGTAGAGTCATAATAACTATGGTCTCCGGAAGATAATATGCCTCAATTTGGGCCTTGTGAAATGACAAGGAGACACCTTCTTTCACCTGTAGAACTGTGATCTAATCCAAGCGTGATGTTCTAATTCACTAAGATTGTGTCATTTTTTATGGCAGCAATAGAAAAGTAAGATATGACTCTTTTATTTTCAATTCCTCCATTGTAAAATGGGGATGATGACACATTTAAAATGTTCTTGTGAGAATTTGAGAGAATGAACGTCATGTTACTTTAGTGCACTGATTGACACACAGTAAGTCCTTAAATAATAGATACCATTGTAAGGAAGGGGAAAGACTTGAAAAAAATTGTATTAAATGAAGTAAGCTAGACCAGAGTAACAAAAATTGCAGCATTTCCTGCGTTTGTCTTAGCTAGAATGTGTCTATAATCTATAAGTAAACACTTTGGTTGGTATAGATATTGTTACAAATAAATTAAATGAAGTATAATAGACTATGGAGAGCACAAATTGTATAATCTTTTAGAAAGCCCAAATCAAAGCCCAACAAAATCAAGACCAGGAAATGCAAGACAGAGTGTGGAGCAAAGGGAAGAGGGGACAATTTATGAACGGGAGAAGGAGGGAAACTATACAATTAAGAATTCATTGTATATTCCACAAAAATTTTAAAAAGTAAGGGAAAGAGTGGGTCCAAGGGGGATGACACTGATGAAGTATGTGACAGTGATTAAGATGCAATTTATTCATAAAATCCTTTGGTAAATGGCACCTTCTTTGTACAAATACCTAAAGATAATCTTTTAAAAAGTGCCTCTACAGCTTCAGCTACCCACTTAGTCTTATAATTCCCTATTTGTTATATCAGCTTAGCTCTTCTGACCTCTGTTTCTCAGGGTTCTGAAAGAATACTGAGTCAGAGAGGTTTTAGGACTTTCCTGGCAATGGAAAAGGTACTTGGCTTAACTGTATTCACCCTGCTGCCGGGTGCAATAGCCCATTGGAAAAGTGTTTTCAAAGCTACGCACTTAGATGTTCATGGAGATTATTTCTTTTTTCTTTCTGCTGTAATTACACTAGTATTCCTTCTTTTTTGTAATTTATTTATTAATTAAACAAAATTTTTTTGACAAGGTGTTGTGCAAAAAGGGTGCAGTTACATAGTAGGGCAGTGTGTACATTTCTTGTGATATCTTACGCCCTGTTTTTCTTTCCCTTCCCTAGGTCAGGTAGACATATATACAATACACAATGTACCAAGAATACATACAGTAGCCACGTGGCCTACGCCAAAGAAAATTCGCCTAGGGCTTTAAATGTCATGTCGACATTAGACAATATGTAGACAATAGTCTTATATGAACGTACATACATAGCTTTTGAGTTATTGTATTCCACTGAGAAGTCAATTTTTGACCTTTATATGTTGAGTAGTTGTTTGGTTTTAGTTACGTACTGTAGGGTCGCTGACCCAATCCTGTGGGAAATACTATCATTTGACAAGAAGTTTTTAGTTTCACAGACCTGCTCTCTACTGTCTCTCCGTCACCCCATCTTAACAGCCATATATCAGGGAGATCATGCCCCTTTGTTTTCTGTGTTCTAGGCTTGTCTCACTCAACATTATTTGTTCAAGTTCTTACCATTTCCCTGCGAATAAAAATATTTCACCATTCCTAATCGCTATGTAGTATTCCATTGTGTATAGGTACCATATTTTTTGGATCCATTCATCTGTGGAGGGGCATCTGGGTTGATTCCATATTTTGGCTATTGTGAATTGTGAAGCGATAAACATGGAAGTACAAATGTCTTTTTGATATCTTGGGGTTTGCTGTTCAGGATAGATGCCTAGGAGTGTTATGGCTGGGTCATAGGGTAGGTGTATGTTGAGCTTTTTGAGAAACCTCATGTAGATTATTTCTGAGAGATAAGATTTTTGATTTTTCTCCTCATGTTTTAAATATTTCACAGATTTTTCATAAGAACACATAATCTTTTCTCATAATAAGAATTCAGCAATTAAAAACTTATATATATAGCAAAACAACTCATATCAAGCATATCAACAGACAGTTCACAGTTCTGAAATTTTTCATTGTATCATGTAACTTTATTATTTTTTTTTTGTCAATCACGGGGCTTAAATCCAGAGCTTGGGCACTGTCCCTGAGACATTTTTTTCTCTCTCAAGACCTGTGCTCTACAACTTTGAGCCACAGTTTTCTAGTGGTTAATTGTTGATAAGTGTCCTATGGGTTTTCTTGGCCTAGCCAGCTTTGAACCATAATCCTCACATCTCAGTCTCACTGGTGTGAGTTGCCAGTGCCCAGTTGGTATTGTAAAACATTTGAATTATAATTTTAGGAATACTTGTGATCAAAATCTGAAATCATTTTTGGATAAGAAAAAGTGAGTACAACAATGTTCATCGCAGCACAATTTGTCATAGCGAGAAGCTGGAACCAACCCAGATGCCCCTCCATAGATGAATGGATCAGGAAAATGTGGTACATTTACACAATGGAATTTTATGCCTCTATCAGAAAGAATGACATTGTTCCATTTGTAAGGAAATGGAAGGACTTGGAAAAAATTATACTAAGTGAAGTGAGCCAGACCCAAAGAAACATGGACTCTATGGCCTCCTTTATTGGGAATAATTAGTACAGGTTTAGGCAAGCCATAGCAGAGCATCACAAGGCCCAATAGCTATACCCTTAGAAACACATAAGATGATGCTAATTGAAATGAACTCCATGTTATGGAAACAAGTGATATATCACAGTTGTAACTACTTTCAACGTCCTATGTGTATGTGTAGTTTCTATTATTGATAATGTTTTGTATCATCTTCCTATGTTTGTACCTACACTATCTCTGTAATCTTATCTGAGTATATTGGAAACCGTGTTTACTGGTATTGGAAGTAGGAAATTCAAAGGGAATACCAAATTTGAGAGACACAGGGTAAAAAAAGAGAAATAACTACAAAAGCAATACTTGCAAAACTGTTTGGTGTAAGTGAACTGAACACCTGGGGGGGGGAGGGAAAGGGGGGGAGGGAGGGGGGCATGAGGGACAAGGCAACAAACAGTACAAGAAATGTATCCAATGCCCAACGTATGATACTGTAACCTCTCTGTACGTCAGTTTGATAATAAAAATTTGAGAAAAAAAATAAAAAAATAAATTAAGTAAAAAAAAAAAAAGAAAAAGAAAAAGTGAGTATAAGAATTGCAAGTGAGGGGCTGGGAATATATCTTAGCAGTAAAGTGCTTGCCTTGCATGCATGAAGCCCTGGGTTCGATTCCTCAGCGTCATATAAACAGAAAATGCCAAAAGTGGCACTGTGGCTCAAGTGGTAGAGTGCTAGCCTTGAGCAAAAAGAAGTCAGGGACAGTGCTCAGGCCCTGAGTTCAAGCCCTAGGACTGGCAAAAAAATTGCAGGTGAGAAAAATGAGAGAAGTGGTAAAAAGTTTGACAAGAAATGTACTCACTATCCTATTATGCAACTCTGTACATCACCTTAACAATAAAAATTAAAAGAAAAAGAAAAGAATTGCAGGCTCACATCTACAATTTTAACTACTCAGGAGGCCAAGGTCTGAGGACCTTGGCTTGAAGCCAGATCAGACAGGAAGTCAGTGAAACTCATATCTCCAATTAGCAACCAAAAATCCAGTAGAGCTGTGGTTCAAGTGGTAGAGTGCAAACCTTGAGTGAAAAAAAGATAAACAAAACCTTGACGCCCTCAGGTCAAGCCTCAGTATTAGCACAGACTGTTATATTACTGCTCCCAGTTCAGTGGTAAGCTGCTAAGTGCTCCCCACTTGACCTACTGCTAGATATTGAGTGAATGAAGATTTTCATAAAAAGAAGAGAAAGGAGTTTAGAATAATCCCAGGGCATTTGAAACTTGAACTCTGAACTTTGCCATGACTAATTTTCTTCTTCTAACAAGTCATTCATCATTTTTACAAATAATACCCAAAATTACCTGCCAAATTAAGCTTAGGCAGAAGTACTTTGTAGACGCTAACTCAAATTTTCAGAAGATCTTTGTTAAAATTTCTAAAGAGAAAGTAGTTACAACTGTGATATAACTACTTTCAACGTCCCATGTGTATCTGTAGCTTCTATTACTGATGATGTTCTTGTATCACCTTCCTGTGGTTGTACCTACACTATCTCTGTAATCTTATCTGAGTATATTGGAAACCGTGTATACTGGTATTGGAACTAGGAAATTGAAAGGGAATACCAAAATTGAGAGACACAGGGTAAAAAAAGACAACTACAAAAGCAATACTTGCAAAACTGTTTGGTGTAAGTGAACTGAACACCTCAGGGGGGGAAAGGGAAAGGAGGGGGAGGGGGTATGAGGGGCAAGGTAACAAACAGTACAAGAAATGTATCCAATGCCTAACGTATGAAACTGTAACCTCTCTGTATACCAGTTTGATAATAAAAATTTGAAAAAAAAATTCTAAAAAGAGGACAAAATTTAATTTGTAAATTAAAACATTGGAATTATGCGAATACTGCAAAAACTGACTGGCCACTTGACCTAATCTTATGAGATTTTAATTCAAAATATTAAACATGAGCTTGGCCAGGATAACTGTGAATAGTCAAAAGATTGTCAAACAGGTGCCTACGAAATTGGAATAGTGTGTAACCCCTTAGGTGTGACACAAAGACTTAGGCAGGCAGAGTGGGCAGTGTGTGTGTGTGTGTGTGTGTGTGTGTGTGTGTGAGTGTGTGTGTGTGTGTGTGTGTGTTTGCAGACTTCTCCCACAAAGGAACACATTTCTATGGGTCAGATCCTTGTTAGTGTTCAATGTGAGTGCATTGTATTGCATTTATTAAGAGTGGAGAAGTGTGTTTTTTTTCTTTTTAAAGTGTTTAACATAGCCTCTTGGAAATAAATAAAGCTTATTATTACCCACTTTGTTGAAATAATCACCAAGCATCACATTGAGCCAAACACTTCTTTCTAACAAAAAGAATCCTGGTCAGGTGCAGGTGGCTCATGACTGTAATCCTAGCTACTCAATAGGATGAGATCTTAGGAGATAGTTTTAAAGCCAGCCCAGGCAGGAGAGCCTATGAGACTCTTATCTCCAATTAATCACCAGAAAGTTACAAGTGGATCTGTGGCTCGAGTGGCACAGCATTGGCCTTTAGTGAAAAAGTTCAAGGGCAGTGCCCAGTCCCTGAATTCAAGCCCAGGACTGATTAGCCCTTTCCTCTCTTAAAAATGCAATGCCATTTAATCTGCATTGATGCTAAAAGCAACCTGAAAGGTCATGATTAGTACAATTTTTGAGAAAGGTAAATTTCATGAAACCATTTTTCTTTTCCCTTTATGAAAGGTTCTCTTGCTTACCTAGAAGCAGCTTTGGTTTTCTTTTAATTTTTGTGTGTTTTTTTCTGAATTTTCACAGAATATTTTGTTGCTAAAGCCAAGTTAAGAGTGGAGTTTTCCAGAGAATTAAGTGTGACTCTTTGTTTAGACATTATAGAACATTAATATGAGACTACAAGACATTGGACAGTAAAATGAAGGTTAATAAACCCACTTGAAGCAACTGTTTATTCTTTCTACTTTCTTTGGTTTTAAGAAGCCTTCCTTCTCCTGTTTTCTATTGCTCAAGTTTACTGAGTGGGATACCTTTGTGTGGCTCATCTCTTTATTGCATCCTTGACCCTGTCTTTCTTCCCCATTTCTTGTTTTTCCTCCTTTTAGCCTCTAAAGCAATGTGGCTAACAAACTGAATGCTGAAGAGAAGGGAGCAATGCAGGAGGGGAACTGCTGGACCTTTGCCTGGTATGTCCTTCACTTACGTGTTTTAAAAAGTCTCTGGATTTTTAAATCAGTAAATCTGGAAATGCTGTTGCGGCTAGGCTTTGGCACTAGTGCAATCTTCTAAGGCCCATTTGTGATGACTTCATCCCTAGAAAATGTGGCTCTGAGGCTAGCACTCACACATGCCTTCAGTCGCCTGAAGGAAGTGTCCTCTACTCTTCAATAAACAATGTGAAGCTTTCTCCATCCTCTCATCTCCAGACACTTCTAAGTCAGCACAGTGTTTACAAAAAATGGGCTTTAAGAAGGCCTGAGTAGCTGGATTGTTGAAGGGAAAGAGACACTTAGTAAGTAGGGGGGAGTAGTTTTTATTTTAGGAACATGGGTTAGACAGCTGCATGGAAGTACATACACTGGCCGCTTTAATTCTGCAGCATATCTGTGTATGAAGGCTGATTTGCCAGTTGTTATAAAGGAGGCCAATTCTGGATGCCAGTTTGGACAACTTACTTTCCTGTGTCTTTCTGTTTTGCTAAGTGGCATTAGACAATTCAACCAAGTCCAAAGAAAAGAAGGGAGCCAGGTACTAGTGGCTCACACCTATAATCCTAGCTACTTAGGAGCCTGAGATCTGAGGATCATGGTTCAGAGAAAGCCTGTGCAGGAAAGTCCATGAGATTCTTATCTGCAATAAAGTACTCAGAAAAAGCCAGAAGTGATGCTGTGGCTGAAGTGGTAGAGTGCTAGCCTAGAGTACAAAGAGGCTCAAGTACAGCACCTAAGCCCTGAGTTCCAGACCCAGGACCAGCAAGAAGAAGAAGAAGAAGAGGAGGAGGAGGAGGAGGAGGAGGAGGGGGAGGGGGAGGGGGAGGGGGAGGGGGAGGGGGAGGGGGAGGGGGAGGGGGAGGGGAGGGGGAGGGGAGGGGGTGGAGGAGGGGGAGGAGGAGGAGGAGGTCAAAATGTGGCAGTAATTCTGTACAAATCTTAGTAAATTAGCTGTTTTGTATGAGTATCTGCACATGCTCCTAAGAAGCATGGACCTAGGACAACTGGAACTGCAGAACAAAATAGAAAAGGTGAAATGATGCACAACTATTCATCATAATAAATACAAATGTAATATTCCTGGTTTTTATCTTAAAATGTCCTTTCTAGGTTGATTGTTTTTAAATGATAATTTAAAGGAAATGCAAAAGTCGTGGATATACATTGAGTTACTAAGTGTTAAATAGATGCTTAGCATATTTATTCACTAAAGGCCCCCAACAACCCGTTCTCATATATAATTAGTCTCATTCTGAAGCCTAGTAGACTAAGGCTCAGAGAGGTCAAATATCTTGACTATGATCACATAGATAAGAAGAAAGAGAACTGGAATCCAAACTGGTACCTATCTGTATGTCATTTTCTAAATGTTTTGATAGCATAGCTCATGTATCATTATATAGAAATTCATCACATCATTATTTTTAATTTTTGTCTTAATTTTAAACAGTAAGATTAAAGGATTATATAGTGGCTTGAGCTATAGCTCAGTGGTGGAGTGCTTGCCTAGCATGCCAAAAGTCCCAGTTCCATCTCTGGTACCACTACACACACACACACACACACACACACATCAACTTTATGAAATTGCATCACATATTGCATCAAATGAAATCTAGAAGATTGCCATTGCAAACAAATCCAGCAAATGAAATGATATATAGTTGACACTGTTGTTGTTTTGAAAATTAATTTACCTTTTTGTTGTTATAGAAGTGTTGTACCGAAGGATTACAATTACATGAGTCAGGTAATGAATACATTTCCTTTCATACAGTGTCTTCTGTTTCCTCATTCTCTTCCAGTTCCCTTCCTGCCATCTTCACCCATGATTTGTATAGTTCACTTTCATCAGTGTCCAACAAGTTCCACTGCTGTACTTTTTCACTTTTTTCCCTCAAGTTCTATACCCTCCCCCCAACCCGTTCAAAGATATACATTTGAATATACCATGCATAAGGAAAAGAAGACAGAATCATCAAAACTAAAGATAATAAACTAAAAAAAGAAAAAAAGAAGTTTCCATATCTTAGAGTTCATTTTGATATGTATATTATTTTATATAAATATGAAGAGGCACATAGGCATTGCACCTTTGTGTTTTTCTCCTGAGTATCCTATTTTGGTCTCACTGTGTGTGCATATCTAGAACCCCATATCCCAGTGTATTTTAGACCTAATGTCTTGCTTATCAAAGAGAACATGCACCATTTGTCTCTCTGAGCTTGACTTATCTCACTTAACATGATTTGTTCTAGTTCCATCCATTTCCCTGCAAATGATATAATTTTATTCTTTCTAATGGCTGTTTAAAGTTCCATTGTATATAGGTACTATATTTTTTGACCCACTTATTTATTGGAGGGCATCTGGGTTGTTTCTATATCTTGGCTATTGTGAATAGTGTGGCAATGAATATGGATGTGCAGGTGTCCTTATCATATCCTGGCTCATGATGCTCAGGTTAGATGCCCAGGAATGGGTTGTAGGAAAGGTCATGTTTACTTTTTTGAGGAACCTCCAGACTGCTGTCTAGAGTGGTTGTATTAGTTTACATTGCCATCAACAGTGCAGTAGGGTTCCTTTTTCCTCACATCCCCACCAACATTTGTTGTTCGAATTCACAATGTTGGCTAATCTAACTGGAGTGAGATGGAATATCACACTTGTTTTGATTTGCATTTCCTTTATGACCAAGGATGATGATCATTCCTTCGTGTTTCTTTGCTATTCTTACCTCTTCTGCGAAGTTCCCCCTTAGCTCCTTTGCCGACTTCATGATTGATTTATTAAGTTTAGAAGGGGCTACTTTCTTAAGCCAATTGTATATATTGGATATTAGGTCCTTGTCTAATATATTGCTGGTAAAGATCTCCCAGTTTTTTTGCTATCTTTCTAGCAAAGTCACTATAGCTTTAGCAGTGCAGAAATGTTTTCTCTTGATGTAGTACCACTTGTCCGGTCTTGCTTCTATCCATTATGACCCTGGGACTTTTTGCAAGAAGTTTCTAGCCTGGGCACTGGTGGCTCACACCTGTAATCCTATCTACTCAAGAGGCTGAGAACTAAGGATTGAGGTTCAAAGCCAGCCCAGGCAGGAATGTCTGTGAGATTTTTATCTCCAACAAACCACCAGATAACCAGAAGTGGCACTGTGGCTCAAAGTGGTAGAGCACTAACTTTGAAAAGAAACGCTCAGGGATAGTGCCCAGGCACTGAGTTGAAGCCCTATGACAAAAAAAGAAGTTTCTACCTAATGTTTCCCCTACTCTCTCTTGCAGTAGTTTCAAAGTTTCAGGTCTGATGTTGAGGTCTTTTATCCACTTTGAATTGATATTACTGCATGGGGAAAAAACAGGGATCCACTTTTTAGTTTTCTGCATATAGATACCCAGTTTTCCCAACACTAGCTATTGAGTAAAAAATCCAAACAACCTTGATGAAATCAAGAACTTCATTGCTATGGAAGTACTCAAATTGTTCAGTCTTAGAAAGGAGCCAAACCACAAAACAGATTGGCAGAAAATGATGAAATTTGGAAGAAAGAAAAGAGACCAAGTGGATCACATCCTGGTGCAGGAGCTCCATGAGGAGGAGGCACAGTGGGTGAACTATGATGAGGACGAGTTGTGTGTGAAGATGCAGCTGGCTGATGGGATCTTTGAGAACTTGATCAAAGATATGATTGATATTCTGAATCATATCAGTGAGAAACAGGGGAGAATGCTACTTGTATGACATCTTGCAAATAAACCGAACACTGAGTGCTAAAAAAAAAACCAAACTATTTTTCCCACTGTATGTCTTTGACTCCCTTATCAAATATCAGATAAAACTGTAAGTATATGATTTTATTTCTGGGTGTTCTTATCTCGATTCCACTGATATTTGGGTCTATTTTTGTGCCAATACCAAGCTGTTTTTGCTATTATAGCTGTATAGTAGAGCTTGAAGTCTGGTATTGTGATGCCACAAACATTGCTTTTTTGCCTAGAATTGCTTCAGCTATTCTAGGTCTTTTTATTGTTCCATATCAATTTTGGATTGTTTTGCCTATCTTGCTAAAGAATGTCATTGGGATGACACTTTTTCTTAACCTTATTGATTTATTTAATGACTTCCATCTTTACTAAGAGCTTCTTAACACATAAAAATATCCAGGCCACTCACCATCAGTACTGTGCTGTGAGCTGTTGATATATGTTATTGCATATGTACCCTAACACTGATTATTTCTACATAGTACTGTTTGCTCCTGTTCGTACTCACAGACTACACTGTCTAAAGGGCACACAGAGATCCAGAGATGTACAATACATACTCACAAAGAAATTGATAAACACTCAAGGCTGGGTGCTGGTGGCTCATGCATGTAATCCTAACTACTCAGTAGGCTGAGATCTGAGGATGGTGATTTTAATGATGCCAATCCCAGGAGGAAAGTTCATGACACTCTTATTTCCAGGTAATCAGCCAAAAGCCATAAGTGAAGTTGTAGCTCAAGTGGTAGAGCACTGGCTTTGAGCAATGCAGCTGAAAGACAGTGAGTGCCCAGGCCCCTAAATCAAGCTGCAGCACTAGCACAAAAAACAAAACAAAACAAAAAAAAAACCTCCATTTGTCTCAGATTCCTTTCTTACCAAATTGGAGGGGATTGTCTGGCTAACTTAGAGGGTGATTGTGATGACCAAATATAATAAAGGATTAGAGAGTACTTGATAAAGTATGAATGTGAAACAAAAACATGAATCCTTTGTTCCTTACAAGTGATTCTGTTTTGTGTGATGGGGGGAGGGCGGTAGGTAACAATCACGCTTTTACGTTTCTATTAGATGACAACAGTAACCCAGCTTTTAAAAATGCACTACTTAAAAGAATCCTCAAAGGAAGACGCTTAGTAGGAAAACTTAACCTCTAAGACATTGTATGCTAAAACCTATGCTTCGATGGATTGTGGATTTTGATGAGCTTGGCGGAGAGTTTGCAAGAAAGATCCTTATTCTTCGGATCAGAATAGAATTCTAATTGCTTTCAAACCAGCTGTCCAAGAACATAATCAGTTATTTCTCCCTTTAAACCCATCACCTGCTCCAAATGCACCAGGGAAATGACTAAAGCATTTCAAAGCCAGGGAAGTATTGCTCTTAACTTTGGGCTGAAACTAGAACATCCTTTGTGTGTAGGCACAGAAGAAAGAAATATTTCAGCCTCAGATCCAATGAGGTCTGATATTGAGAAGAATCTCACAGGGACTAGGGAAAAGATTTTGAAACAGATTCCGACTTAATAGCCAGGCAGCTGGATATAAATTTAGCAAACAGCTATTCTCTATAACTCTGTTTGAGAATAATAGGATAATATGTATGGCCCAGTGGCAAAGACTTAAACTATCCTAGGTTGAAATATGACTTCAGCAACTTATTAAACATATAACTCTAGGAAAACCACTCCAAACCCTCTAAAGTTCCAGTTTACTTATCTAGAAAATGAAAAACTTAAAAAATCATACCAACCCAAAAGAGGTAGAGAGAGGACTCAATAAATGTATAATTCACATAGATAGCATTGTTTCATTTCAGATACACAGTAAATGTTCAGAAATCCTTAACTGTCCAACTATTATCATCATCCTCATTATTACAATTATTATGGATTAAAAGATTAGAATTGGTATTTATACCTCATTAATTATCTGACATAAAAATCTTTGGAAATGTACATTTTTCCTCCTTATCAGAACTTTTAGTACACGTATCTCTTTAGAGTCCTTTGGAGATGCTTCATCTCTGACCCTCACAAATCATCATTTGTATATCACAAAAATTGTACTTAGAGTTGGCACATAAAGTAATTTTCCATGTCTAGGAAGTGCCTGGAATCAGCTAGTAAGGGGTTAGATTGGACAACCTCTCTGCTTCTCTCTATCGCCAAGAATCTAATTCTATGAGTCACTGTTGGGGGATGGGGAATGAAAGGCTGTTTAGTGATGAGTGACAGTTCTGTCCTAAAAAAAACAAAGAAGTTAGTCACTGTGCCAGAGGCCATGTTGAAGATCATAGCATCATGAATTATAGCTCTACTACCCTCTGGCAGGACAGGAAAAGCATCTCATAGACAAAATTGTGGTGGGAGAGAGATTATAGATTGGAGGCTCCTATATTGTGTCTTCCAATTAGCCAGCACAAGTGCCAAAGGCCGCTTCTGTATATTTGAAAAAGATTTTTTTAAAAAAGGAAATATCCTCAAAGAGAACCAACAAAATGCAATTATAGCCAAGACAGTATTTGTGAGCATGCCCCCCCTCCTTTTGGCAATAGCTATGATAAAGAGCTCAAGAGACAATGGGAGCCATCATCTGTAAACTTGTGGCTTTTGGAGAGAGAAAAAACACATTATGATGGAATTTAAATGCTGCCCTGTCTTATTCAATTTACCATCAACTGGGGGTTGCCCAGCAGGAGAAATGAGATCATTTCCCTGCGAGTGGGGAGCTGAGCTTCCCACATTCATTCTTCTTCCCACATGGAGTTTAAGCAGGCATCAACACGTCAGCAGCTTCTATAATGTGCCAAATGTGAGGAGGCAAGGCAATGCCAGTACTGCACCAAAGAACTGCCCATCTCTGTAATGAACTCACAACGGCTGAGTTTTCTCTTGGTGGCTTGTCAAATGGTGGAAGTAAAGGAAAAGCCTTTGGTTGACTGGATGGCACACTGTTTGTCTAACCTTTGAACTGTAGAACATACCAGCCAACTTTCCTGATATAATCCATCACTCCATTTCTCCTCTGTGTCTTTTTAGATTGTTGTGTGGCTTAAACTCAAAGCCTGGGCACTGTTCCTGAGATCTTCTGCTCAAGGCTGGCACTCTACCACTTGAGCCATAGCTTCACTTCCAGTTTTCTGATGGTTAATTAGAGATAACAGTCTCATGGACTTTCCTGCCCAGGCTGGCTTTGAACCGCAATCCTCAGATCTCAGCCTCCTGAGTAGCTAGGATTACAGGTGTGAGCCACCAGTGCCTGGCTACTTTTAACTTTTTATATAGTTATACTTAATAAACAATTGTCAGTCTTTTAAAAATAAATGTATTTTTATTGTTTTACATATTACTTAAGCAATTTAGGAGTGAATTCACATGTTGAACTTCCTACAATGCAATGTCACCAATGACTTTCACTGTCACCCCCACATTCCAGTCTTACACCCTTCCCAAGGAGGATCTGCTGTTAACTATTCCATTCAGATGGAACCCTGCAAGCACATACATACTTTATTACTGGGGCTTGAAGTCAGGTCCTGGGCACTGTCCCTTATACTCTGCCACTTCAGTCGCAGCTCCACTTCTGGCTTTTTGGTGGTTAATTAGGGGAAAAAGTCTCACATACTTCCTCTTCCCTCCCCATATTGTCTTTGAACTGTGATCCTCAGATCTCAGCCTCTTGAGTAAAATTACAAGGGTAAGCCATTGACACTTGCCTCTATAGTTACTTTTTATTATTTTGATGATAGTTATAGACAGATAGATAGATAGACAGACAGATAGGTAATTTTTGCTCATTTGATTGGTGTTTTGAAAAACATGTCTCAGGTTGGAATTGAACTCGAAATTCTCTTGCCTGGGTCTCTCCAGTACAAGTCTGGGCCATCACACCCACCCAGCTCTCTAGATATGTTTGTATATATACTATATGTAACAAATAACCTCAGTTTACTCCTTTGGAAGTCTATTTAGTGCAACCATTCTTCCCCTCCTCACACTTAGCTAGCACCAGCAGTGAACAGCAAAGTTGAGCAGGAGAGGGTGAATTAGTGGTTAGACTAGTAGATATGAATTTGTGTATGTACCAAGCTGTATGCGAAGACCAAAACCTATTGTTCCTGGATTATTCATTAACCATTTTTCTCAGCAATATATACACTAAACTTCTCTTTCCGTAAAAATTTTGCCCTTGAGGGGCTGGGGATATAGCCTAGTGGCAAGAGTGCCTGCCTCGGATACACGAGGCCCTAGGTTCGATTCCCCAGCACCACATATACAGAAAACAGCCAGAAGCGGCGCTGTGGCTCAAGTGGCAGAGTGCTAGCCTTGAGCGGGAAGAAGCCAGGGACAGTGCTCAGGCCCTGAGTCCAAGGCCCAGGACTGGCAAAAAAAAAAAAAAAATTTGCCCTTGAGGATGAATGGAGAATCTGGAAACAGGTCTCAGCATTGAGCCAAGATACCTGGGGCAGTGATTAGTCTAGGCCGGTTGGACACATGAATATCTTGAGTTGGAAAGTCTTTTGGGGACTTTCTGGAATTTAGAAAGTGAAGTAGTGTTAAAGTTGAGACCAGAACCCAGAGGGTTCTTTTTATGACGTTTTTGTTGGAACAGGGTCTAACTATATTGTTTAGACTGTCCTGGAAATCATGGTCTGTTGACTGCCTGAGTTCTGGGATCATAGGTTGTACCAACTCAGGCTTGGCATACAAACTGAAATAGATATACAAATACTACTCACTCCCACCACTCATTCACCTTGAGCTGGGTTCACTTGATCTTGAACCCAATGGGTTCAGTGCTAGAACTCGATACCACCATACCTGACTTTAAAAATCCAGCTTTCATCCATGTGCAGTGTCTCATGCTTGTAATCCTAGTCATTGAAGCAGCTGAGATCTGAATGTTCCAGTTCAAAGCCAATCCAGGCAGGGAAAATCTGAGACTCTTATCTCCAATTAACTCCCCCAAATGCCAGAAGTGCAGCTGTGGCTCAAGTAGTAGAGTGCAATCCTTGGGCAAAACAAGTTCAGGGACAGGGCCCAGGCCCTGAATTCAAGCCCCATAATTGGCATAAAAAAGACATACATACATACATACATACATACATACATACATACATACATACACACATAAAGTCCAGATTCACAGGAGCACCCTAACTCGCTAATACTATTTTTGCTTGCATCACAATGTTAAGAGAAAGGTTCTATGGTCTAAACTCACCTAAGGCTAAACACCATAACATCTGCAATTCAGTAAATGGCCTCTCTCACCTCTAGGCTTTTCAGAGCTGAGTGAAAAGCCCCCACCACCCATCAAGGTACCAGGATGGCTATGAGAACCAGATTATGTTACTTAGACCCAGTGTCCTTAATTCAATTCAATATGTACCCCACTCTTGTATACACACACACACACACACACACACACACACACACACACACACTCACCACTTAGCAAAGCTAACACAGAAAACCTGGCCACAGTCAATATCTAATCCCCTCTCCTCCCGTGCCTATCTTTAGGGCTTGAACTCAGGGCCTGTGTGCTGTCCTTGAGCTTCCTTTGTTCAAAGCTAGTACTCTACCACTTGAGCTACAGTTCCACTTACAGCTATTATTATTTTTTTGTAATTTGTTGGAGATAAGTGTTTCATGGACTTTCTTTCCCAGGCTGGATTTGAACTTTGATCTTCAAATCTCAGCCTCCTGAGTAGCTAGTGTTATAGGTGTAAACCATTGGTACTCCACTCAATAGCTACTTTTGAGAACTTAGGACCCTTAATTACATTTCTTTTACTTACTAGCCCCTCTCTCCATATTTGGTCAGTCCCCAAGCCCACCTAACTTTCCCCCACTGCTCTTGTCATAGTCCTCATGACCCCATCAGTGTGACAGCCTCCTCCCCAGCCTCTCAGGCTTTGTTCTCACTCGTCTCCAGTGGAGCTTTACTTCCTGTCATCAAACACAGCTTCTTTCTACTTCCCTTTCCTTATGTTTGCCAGCTCAGAATTCTTTAATGATTATTTCTTGCCATATTTAATCTGTCTTGTCAAGTGAAAGTGGAATCTGTCTTGTTCTGTGCTTTGCTCAGTGGCAAAACTTGAGCCAGTAGGCAAAGATCTAGGGAGGTTTATTCAGCTGCTCAAAGGAAAATTTTTCTGAATGGCAAGAGCTATTTCCCAATGCAGAAGCTTGCTCAAATCCTGAGCTTCCTGACCCTGGGGAAATTTATAATTGGGCACCAAGAATTACCTGTTAAGGATGTGAAAACAATGCATACGTTCAGGATGTATTGAAGTACTGGTGACCTTCAAGATGATGATAGCTAACCATTTTTGAACATTGGCTCCATGCCAAACACTCTCCTTGTTGTTTTCATATGTTACCTCATTTATTCTCATATCAGCTCTGTGGTAGACATTATGTGTACCCCCATTTACACTGGCTTAAACTTTCATGATGAAGTGTACAGACTCTGGAGTAAGATTGTCATTCATATCATGATTTGCCACTTACTGGGTGAATGATTTTGAAAAAAATATCTAACTTATTTTGGTCTCAATCTCCTCATCTTAATGATGGGGGAAATAATAGTGCCAGCTTCCTTGGGATCGTAGGAGGATTGTTATAAGATGACATGGAAAGCAATAGGGGCACACTGAGTCAGTGGTCAGTATTTACCTTTGCTTTATGAAATTCCATGCTCTTTGGGCAAAGGAGATATATTTCTTCTTCTATAACCTTTATCTCAAATATCTTAAACTGGCTTCATTTAACGTATGACCAATGATGTTGTAGCCCATAGGAAATATGCTCCAAAGCTTCTCCATGATACTTTGTGCCTTTTAAAAAATTCACTGCCACTGTAATCCTATAGACCATCTTCCTCAATTAATCCAAGGTCAGCTTCACTGACCTTTCTTTTGTCTTTTGTTTTTCTGAGACAGTTAGTAGCTGATCTACCATAATGGTTATAAGGTGTAGGGTATTATGTAGTTTAAAAAATATATTGTAAAGGCAATGTACAAAAGGGTTACCATTACATAAGGCTTTCCCCCTCCTGACCCTCCTCCAGATCCTCCTCCCCTCAAGTTGTAAAGTTCATTTCCAGTATAATGTGTAGTGAATATAACTGCTGAATTGATTCACCCTTTTCCCCACCATTTCTGTGCTTCTCTTTCCTCTCCCCAAATCAGATAATATTGACAGTTACTAAGTCACTACATTATGGCTAGCATTTCCATGGTTCTGAACTCTTTAAAAATTAAAAAAAATTCATTGCTATTACAAAGTTGATGTACAGAGGGGTTAGTTTCATAAGTCAGGTAATGGGTATATTTCTTTTTGGACAATGTCACCGCTAACTTCTCTCTCTCCCAGTTTTTTCCTCCCATCCCTACCCACAAGTTGTATAATTCTTTTTCAACATAGTGTCTAGTGAGTAGCACTGCTGCATTTATTCACCTTTTGTCCCTCTATTTCTGTGCCTCTCTTTCCTTCTCAAAGAAAGATAAACAAACCAGACAAAAAAGAAAACAGAAACAAAATAAATCCTCTTGTTTCTATTTCCTGAATTTCACTTCCATAAATGTTGTTTTATATGACCAGAGGCCCAGGATTTTGCACCTTGCCTTTGTGTTTGTCTCCTTAGAGTGTCCTTCTTTGGTTTAACTGAATGTGAGTGTCTAGAGACCTGTATAATGTAACATGTCCCATAGTTTAGATCTAGCTTCTGAACATGAGAGAAAACATGCACCATTTGTCTCTCCGAGATTGGATTAACTCAGTTTACATGGTTTGTTCTAGGTCTATACATTCCCCTGCAAATGACATAATATTATTCTTTATAATGGCCTTGTAAAATTCTATTGTGTATATGTACCTCAGTTTTGGGATTCACTCACCTGTAGTGGGGCATCTGGACTGTTTCCATAACTTGGCTATTGTGACTAGCGCAGCAATGAACATGGGTATGCAGGGGTCTTTACAGTATCCTGGCTAATGATATTCTGTGTACATGCCTAGGGGTTCTGCAACCTTCCATACTAAACCTCATGAGTTCTGTTTACAATGAATTGATTTCAAAGCTTTTCCTTAGTGCAGCTCATGATTGGCCCTGTATGAGAAGGTTGCATGAAATAACTTGACTTAGAGATGCTGTGTTTATTTTGGTGGTAGTATCAGGGAGGGGTGAGATCTTGGATAGCATTTTCATTTTGGTTCATGCATGAAAGCAGTGGGGAGGGGAGCCTTTCCTTTTCAGCACAAGTAAATGAGTAGCTGTCCCAGAGAGCATGCTTCTGAAGCCAGGTGCCGCCACTTAGCTTAATGTTTCATAATGTCTCAGCCAGCAAATTATGAGTTGTTTGAATTGATTTCCTCCAAACAGCTGAGCTGTAGCTTTTGTTCTATTGATGTTTGCCTCAATTCCTAAGTGTATGTTGCTTCCAGACTGAAAAAAATGCACATGGCTTATAAAGAAATGGTATTCATTCCCAGTGCCTGCTTTATGATTAGAAGGATTGGGCATATGTCTTTTTCCATCCAAGGAAGCCACTCTTGGTTTAAACTCTATTGCCGATTCTTAATTCTGTTTCTACCTGCTTTGAATGTTATATGCTACATCATTATGTTCGTATCTCCAAAGCAGATTATACTGAATTTCAAGAATGGGAACTTAGGTTTACATTCAGTCATACAAATTTTGACAGCACTTACTCTGTCACAGTCAAGTTCTTTGGGAAACAACAGCAGCCTGTATACTTTCTTGTATTTGGGGATATTCAAGTCAAACATCTATAAAATAATAAGAAAGGAACTTAGGATACAATATGTGTGTTGTGTGTGGGGAGGTTGGTTCATTCTGGGCAATGCTGGGGTTTAAACTGAGAGTTTCAGACTGCTTCACAGGCACTCTACCACTTGAGCCATGCCTTCAGCTCTTTTTCACTTTAGTTATTTTTTTCAGATACAGTTTCATATTTTTGCCCATGGTCAGCCTCAGATCACCTCATAAGGTCTCCACTGTAGCCAGAATGACAGGCGAGTACCAAGCCCAGCTTCTTGATTGAGATAGGTCTTGGTAACTTTATTTTTTTAGACTAGCCTCAAACATTGACCCTCCTTCTCTCTGTCTCTCAAGTAACTAGGATTACAGGTATGAGCCACCATGCTAGGCTTCTGAATATATGTTCCATGTTTAGTATCATCAAATGCTTCTATTTAAAAAGCCTAGCATGGTGGCTACAGACCTCTAGGATTGCTCACTCCGCTGGTGAGTGGAGGAACTGGAATAAAGTGAGCTCTTTTTCCTTTAGGTTCATTTGGGCTACTCTAAGCAGGCTGAGGTATCTGACTTCCTGTATACAAGTACTTTTTTACTTGCATGTGGCTGATTGCACTTTAACTTCCCATTTGCACACACACAACACACACCACACACACACACCTAAACATAGAGCTTGAGTTGCATTTTTCTTCCCCTCCCCCCACCCCATCCCTGCTTTTTGTTTTTGTTTTAAGAAAATCTCATTATTTGAGTAGCCTAGGCTGACTTCAAATTTGTGATCCTTCTGCCTCAACCTTCTGAGTAACTGAGATTATAGATATGAACTGTTCTGGGTTCAGTGCTCCACTTTTAGAGTGGATCTATTTATTTGGCCTTGTAAAAATTTCCTTTCTTGAGTAAAAACAGCTATCTCATTCTTGAGAAATGTAATTTTAATCTCCCTAAGTTTTTGTATCTTGATTTTCTAAGTCACAAATTAAGTTTAAAGTAGGAGTTTGAAATAACCAACTGCCCCCTCAACAAATGGGCTAAAAATCTAGAAAGAGACTTCTTTGAAGAGGACATGAGAATGGCCAAGAGACACATGAAGAAGTGCTCTACATCACTGGCCATGAAAGAAATGCAAATTAAAACAACATTGAGATTCCACCTCACCCCAGTAAGAATGTCCATTATCAGTAAAACTAATAATAATAAATTCTGGAGGGGAATGGCCAAAAGGGAGCTCTACTACATTGTTGGTGGGAATATAAACTTGTTCAGCCACTCTGGAAAGCAGTATGGAGGTTCCTCAGAAGGCTAAACTTAGAGATCCCCTACAACCCAGCAGCCCCACTTTTGGGCATCTACCCAAAAGACCACAAACAAGAACACACCTAAGCCACTAGCACAACTATGTTCATCACAGCACAATATGTCATAGCTAAAATATGGAACCAACCCAAATGCCCCTCAGTAAATAGTGATCAAGAAAATGTGGTACTTTGGGCTGGGGATATAGCCTAGTGGTAAGAGTGCCTGCCTCGGATACACGAGGCCCTAGCTTCGATTCCCCAGCACCACATATACAGGAAACGGCCAGAAGCGGCGCTGTGGTTCAAGTGGCAGAGTGCTGGCCTTGAGCGGGAAGAAGCCAGGGACAGGGCTCGGGCCCTGGGTCCAGGGCCCATGACTGGCCAAAAAAAAAAAAAAAAAGAAAATGTGGTACATATATACAATGGAATTCTATGCCTTTATCAGAAAGAGTGACATTGTCCCATTCGTAAGGAAATAGAAGGACTTGGAAAAAATCATATTAAGTGAAGTGAGCCAGACCCAAAGAAACATGGACTCTATGGTTCCCTCATTGGGAATAATTAGTTCACATCTAGGATAGTCCTAGCAAAAGATCACAATAGCTCAATAGCTGTACCCATATGAACACATAGGATGATGTTAAGCAAAATGAACTCCAAGTTATGGAAACATGTGGTATATCATTGTTGTTATTTTCAACATACCATGTGAAACCGTGTCCCCCTTTTTCATATTTCTTTCCCGTGGTTTTACCCCTGATATCACTGTAACTGATTTTAGTACCCTGGGTATCGTATATATGTATATATGTATATATATATGACTCTTTGGGCTAGAAAATTGCTTCATTGTTTGGCTTGAATAAATTGAAATTTGGATAATATTGACATCTTAAAGGTTTTCTTTTTTCTTTCTGTTACTTCATTGATATGTTTGATCATTTTTTTCAGCTGGAGAATTATGATTTAGAATTGGGCTTTGGAATAGAAAATAAAGGAAGATGATCTTTCACTCCTCTCTTCTTTTTCTCATTGCTTTGTGTTGTTGTTTATTTTTTCATGGAAGTCAAGCTTTACTTCATTTCTTCCAAATAGATAGCTGTCCTTACAACCACACCCACAAACTATCAGAAAAGAATAAACACATCTGCATCTATATTTGATAAGATATCAGCAGGAGTCATATTAATCGCTCTTGTTCCATCCACTCCTTAAGTCCTCCCACTCTTTCTCTAACATCTCCCTGTTTGAGGCCCCAAATAAGATAGACTTGACTTGAAATTGCTTGACTTCACCCCGCCCCCCGCCAAATACCAGGATTGTTAGGTGTTTTGTAGTTAGGTATGCACCCCTTCCAAGAAAGCAGTTATCTTGTGGTAACTATCTGAGAGGATTAAACTCATAGAAAGGACTTCATTACTATGACAGTTAATTTAGTAGCATTTTTATATGTTCTTGTTTTCATTGCATTATTTTGTTTTTGTGGTTTGGTTTTAGGTGCTGGCTTTCCAGGATTCTCCCTGCTGGTAAATACTGTACCACTGAGCTTCACTTCTTGCCTCTCTCCATGCACAGAGCATAGGTGTTTCTTCCACTGCAAGTAAAATAGTTGGAGAAAGCCTTGCCTCCATTTCTGTAAACCCAGATACTCTAGATCACTACATGTATGCTAGTACCTGGTTGGAAGGATGGATCTGCTGGTTTGAGAAACACTGACTAGACAGGTTTTTAAACAATAACCCAGTTCTGTGTGACATTAGCCTATTCTGGATGCATGGAGGAGCTCTGTGGGTGTGTGTTCTTAATTTTAAGTTCACCTTGCCCCACAATACAGAGCGGCTGGGTAGTGTCCATAATGATTTCTATCTTTCCCGGAAATTGCTCCTGCAGGAATCCTGTTGTTGCCTCCAGTGCACCCTGGCAGTTGAAATGTTTTAGAGTCATCTGGCCAAATGCCATTCAGTAAGTTCTTGGGGAATGTATGAAGAAATATTGATGAAAATTTAAATGAGTCAGTCAACACTGCTTGGTGGAGGAGGCCCTTTTAAAGCATCAGAAGGATTGGGCTGGACTGAGGAAGTGGACAGGACAGCATAGTCTGTGAACTAGCAGGAATGAAGCAATGTTTTTCTTGGTGTAACAATGCATGCTATAGATATGTGGGGTTGTTGTCTTTGTTGATATTGAAGTCAAGCCAAAGAAACTTGAGACGTGTGTTTTCCATTATTATTACTAATGAAGATGATGACAGAAGCAATAGTGTGTGGAATGAAGAGAATTATGTCAATGTCTCTACTTCAGATTGTGCCAATTGCAGAGCTACAGGTACATGGGCGGGGGGTGGGAAAGTCCCAGTGACACAGTTACTGTGCCTTTTTTGTAATCCATTCACTAAATGGGGACTTTTTTTTTTCTATTTGTCTGTCTGTAGAAAGTGCCAGTTTGTAATTTCCCAGAAGACACAACATGTGCTGGTGCTGGTAGGGGGCCTAATATGGCTACAGACTTGTAGAATACAGCTTTGGAAAAGATTCATCTTGCCTGCTATCGTTAAGCAAGAAAAAGCATCAATATTTTTCTTCCTTATTAAAAATTTTCTAGCTGAGTACCAGTGGGCTCATACCTGTAACCCTAGCAACTCAGGTGGCTGACATCTGAGAACTGAACTTTAAAGCCAGCCCAGACAATAAAGTCTGTGAAAACCTTTTTTCCAATAAGCCACCACAATGCCATAATTGGAGCTGTAGTTCTAGTGGTCGAACGCTGGCCTTGAGCAAAGAATCTCAGGAATAGTGCCCAGGCCCTGGTTCAAATTCCCGGATCAGTATATACACATGAACATTTTGTGGCTTTGTTGGACAACCCATTTCAAATTCTTATGTTTTTTTTCCTCCTGTTTTCATCATGCTGGGACTAATAATAACAATCATAATAATTAAAAATAAGTTATGTTTGATAAATAATGTACTCACTGCCTTATATATGAAACTGTAACCCCTCTGTACCTCACTTTGACAATAAAAAAAAGAAAAGAAAAAAGAAGTTATGTCATACTGGTGGGGAAATTAAAGCCTAAGTCAAAACTAAGAAGCATGGAAATACAACCAATTATGATTTCAGTAACTGGCTTTATATTTAGTACTTGGGTCTCCTTTTGTTTATTTTTTATTATTACTGAGTAGTTGTACAAACAGGTTTATATTCCCTAAGTCAGGTAATGAGCACAATGCTTCTTGGTCAGTGTTACCCCTTCAACTGTCCTCCCCATAGTATATGGGTTTCTTAGAAAGATGAAAAATTAGAGTGGTTTTATCTCTAGGAGGTTGTAAGTTTACATAGGTCAGATCTAAGTAATGGAATATTTATTATAATAGTGAGATTGAGAAGATTTTTGTTACTAGTGGGTGGAATGTTCCAGATGTCACATTAGTTCTTTGAATGCAAGATCTAAAATTAGGTTGCTTCCTTAGGGGCAGCAAAAGCACCACAAAGAGAAACAATATAGCAGAGCAATTTATTCGCAAAACAGAATTATGCCTTGAGATGTGAGGTGGGCTATTTACATAAAGGTAGATGTCTTGCGGAAGTGTTCAATAGGGCAGCTTACTAAAGTGATACAAATACAGGGCTCAGGTGTGGGAAATCTAATGCCTGCACTTTTGAGAGAATGGGGGCAGAGTCCTGTGCATTCCATCCTTTTGTGCTATTGTGAGTTAGCACCATTAGGGGAAGGTCACCTAACAGTCATTATTACACCCTGATAAGGAGAGTAGGCTCCATAAGGAGGATCTAGGGCCGTTATCTATGGCACTGGTCCAGAGAGTGGGCAATCTGAGGTCTTACAGTCCTGCCTCCTTGAAGAGAAATGGAATTTTATAGCCCCTGACATTACCTCATTCCTGCTCCTATTTACCTAGGTGCCTACATTAACAATTTGACTTCCAATCTCAATATTTACCAAGAGTTGATTCTGGATAATTGTTTTCTGTATCTCAGTTCATTTGTCTGTAAAATGGTTTGGTTACTTTGAATAAACTTCCTAAATCTAGACTTCTCATATTCTGTTTTTTTAATTTACCAAATTGAGTTGATCAGAAATAATTAGCATCTGGTCTAGTAATCTTATGATGTACAAAATAAATGAATCCCTACAATTTTTTTTTGCTTGTCGGTTACAGCAACTTTGGATAAAAGAAATTTTGCTTTCTTACAACTTTCCTACAACTAAAGATGTTTTCCTGGGACATGCTTTTCTAAGGGTTACATCACCAGACTGGAAATACAGGAGTACCCCCCCCCCCCAGCTTATTTTATATTCTAGTTGCTTAGGAGTTGCAGACGTTCTGGAGCTCATACTGGTTTCTTCTTCTGAAACAGAAGAAAGGAGGAAAGGTGACTAACTGGAAATGTCCTGACTTTCTTTTCCTCCCCACAACTGTCTCTCCGATCTCACCCAAGAATATAAACGGGCTTGTACTCCCATTGCTATGCTGCAGTTTGTTTTTAGCTCTGTACTTTTGATGGTACCATTAGACAGTAGGGCTTGATATATTTTGAATGAGCAATTCTTCAATTAATGCATTTTCCATTTATTCTTTATAAATTATGCTATGGAAAAATGTGGTATTGGAGTTTTCCTATAATGAGGTTTAATTGGACCATCTGGGACAGAGTGATAGCAAATGACTTACTCAAGGTCAAGGAAGGTATGATGTATCCAAAGACATGCCAGAAATAGATCTGAGGTCTTGCTGACTTTCAGTTTAGTTTAGCATCCAATAAACCACATTCTCTTTCCCCTGCACATTTTAACTATAGTGGTTTGCCAGGGGCACAGATATCAGACACTTTGCAACATTAAGCAACCATCAAGTGATCAGAGGCAGGAAAATGGGCCCCATAAAAGGTGTGGGGGGTAGTATATGACATTGATGTTCAGCTTAGCTATAGAAGTAGTTACTCCACATTGACTCTTAGGCAGACTTTTTTTTTCTAATCAGAGTGCATAATTTTTGTTGGTTTCAGTTAAAAGCATATTTTGAATAAAAAAGCCCTGTCATCTTTGTATTTGTGCCTGCAACTGAGGTAATGAAGTATAGAGTTCATTTCTGAATGTTTTGAATGGCAGCATCTCCTTGAAATTATTTTTGTTGGGAACTCAAATGAACATTCTTTCAAAACAGTCACAGTGTTGTAATTGGCAGTGCTCTGAGACTGTATCCTGGGAGGGAAACAAAAGGCACTTGGGAAGGAATACAAAATTCATAGGCTTGCGACCTGAATTATCTGCTTCATCTACCATATTTTCATGTTTAAAACCATCTCCAGATGGGAAGACAGAATCTTAGAATCTCTAATTGGGAAAAGCATGTATGAAAATTAGACATCAGGACATTACTTTTCAGTAACATTTTTGTGTTCCTGTCTCTTATTAGCTTCCTGTTTATTCAAAATTTGTCTCATTATTTTTATCATAAGATGGAGGTAACTATTTTTAAAGTTTCCTTTAAAGTCTTTTGGAGGAGATAATGAATTTTTCTCTCATGGGATCATGACATACTCCTTGGTTGTGGCTCAGGCCTCATCTATTTAAGGAAGCATACAAAACTCTAAAATTGCCATATAACTGTAGATTAACATTGAACATTGAAAGAACTGAAGTAAACAACCAGACTTACACTTCATCTTCTAATGACAAATGAACCCAATTGAGAGTAATGTTAGATGTCTTTTATTTACAGATCAGTAGTAGAGTGAGGCTTCTTTGGGTGTGGGGGGGGTAGTATTAGGATATGAATTTAGGGCTTCATGCTTCCTCTGCTTGCTTGGCTCTGCCATTTGAGTCATGCCTTTAACTTGGTACTTTGATGGTTAATTGGAGATGAGTCTAGCAAACTTTTCTGCCTCATCTGGCTTTGGACAGAGTTTCTCCAGATCTCAACCTCCTGAGTATCTAGGATTACAGACAGGACTGACTAGCACCTGGCAAGATTCACAAGATTCACTTCTTTTTTTTTTTAAGGTTTTTAGCATTTATAGATTCCTTTATCATTTAAATTATAACTTATGATATAGTTAGCACTTCTTTGAAGCACTGGCTATAAACACAAAGATAGCTTTGCTGAAGAGAACTCAGTTCTAAAACATTCAGTCTTTACAAATACCCTGTGAGTCTTCTCTTTCTGCAAAATACCATGAATTCCTTAGGGGAAAAAATGGCTTTGTTGTAACTCCTGGAATTATGCTTCTTAAAATCCTAGGCGCGATTGCCTGGGTCAGGTTAAGACAACCTAGAGGCCAAATACTGCTGTGAGTTGTTCTAATCCTGCAGAGCTCTCAGAAGAGAGTATAGCAACCCCCTTCAAAGTGAAGTAATGGAGACAAAGCCAGTGCAGTTTCATTGGAAAGTTAAACAGAAAAAGGTTGGGTATTCTGCAAATTAATTTTCTTACCCCAGAATACATGAACTAAAAATGGAATATGATGTGCACCTTTGTATGTCAGAGACCATGAGCCATTTGTTTAGTTTATGCTTCCGAGAAATACTGTATCTACAAGTCAAAATACAACACAGAATACAACTTATTCTTTTCTTAAACTGTAAGGGTGTTATACTGAGGGGTTACAGTTATGTAAGTAAGGTAATGAGTACGTTTCCTTATTCTATCCTAGTTTTTCCCCTCCTGACTCCCCCCCACACCATGTATAGTTCATTTCCAACATAGTAGGTAGTGAGTATTATTGATGAATTGGTCCATCCTTTCTTTGTCCCACCATTTCTGTGCTCCTCACAACTTATTCTTAATAACGTACTTGTTTCCTTCCTTGACAACTGAATCCAATGGCTGAGCCTCTCTGTTTCACGTTTATTTTTAATAATCTGTATCTCTTGTTTTTAGTGCATTTTATTTCAGAGTACCAAACTATTTTTGGTCTGTAAAATACCAGGCTAGTCAAATACTTCATCAAGTTTCAACAACTTGAAAAAGGTTGATGAAAAAGAGTTATACTACTTGGAAATATTTCTCAGTGTTGATTCATTCAGAGTGGCTGCTAGTAGATCAAAAGAAAATTTGTTTTGCTTAGCAAATATGAAATTTTGCTTATATTTTACTTACTGTCATCCATCAATCAAATATCAATAGTCCTATGATATTTCAAGAACCTCTGAAGAGTTTAATGGCAAAGTTGAGACATGCCAACCAGACAAGCACAAGGTTGTTAATGTTACCAGCTATTAGTTGGTGGTTGCTGACATAAGTTGACTGATACATATGCAATAGAAATATATAAGTGTATTATTTTACTTTTTTCGTACAGGTCAGTATTACATACAAACATATATGTGTGTATGTATATGTATGTGTGTGCATTACACCCTCTTCTAGTATATATATGCATATATACATCTTATATATATATTATATATACATATATATACACACACTCTCTCTTCTCTGTCATTTTTAAATGCTCATCTTGGGTCTGAATTTCTTCCTATGTATTCCAAGTCATTCATATCACCCTGGGTTAATAAAGTCAATAAATAAACACCCATTAAGTAGCTCTTTGGTCCCAGTTTCTCACTTTATATTATTATTTTTATGTATCTTTATTTTAACTTTGCAAAATAGGTTCTCCACTTATCTTTATTTTTTATTTTTTATTATTTTCCACTAAGTAGTTGTACAGAAGGGCTTCAAAATTTCATTTTGTAGTTAAGGAGTTACAGGGACCTTAAACAATAAACCTAATGCATATAATCAGGAATTGACAGTGAGCTTTTAAATCTGAGTCTGACTGATTCCAAAGTCAGATCTCTCCATCATCACAGTATTTCTTTTCTCATTGCCTATTCATACTGTGCAATTTTAGACTAATCTTTTATCGCTTCTGTGTTTTACTCTTATCTTTCTACCTACATGCTGAAAAGAATGAGGAGAGGCACCATGGGTTGAGTTTCAGTTCTATCTCCTACTACCTCTTGAGGAAGTCTTGCTATACAAAGAAGACTCAGAAACAAGTATTTCATTTTTAATAGGTTCTTACAAATTTTAGACTAAGTTCTAGTTTTCTTTTGCTGACTTTTTCACGGGTACTAAATCTTTCTATATGATATGCCTCTTATAATTCCTTATGA